>NC_135180.1:19089793-19389793 GCF_041146795.1 Maylandia zebra
CTTGTCAGATGCCCGAACCACCTCAGCTGGCTCCTTTCGATGTGGAGCAGCAGCTGCTCTACTCTGAGCCCCTCCCGGATGGCCGAACTTCTCACCCTGTCTCTAAGAGAGAGGCCAGCCACCCTTCGGAGGAAGCTCATTTCTGCCGCTTGTATCCGCGATCTCGTTCTTTCGGTCACTACCCACAGCTCGTGGCCATAGGTGAGGGTAGGGACGTAGATCGACCGGTAAATTGAGAGCTTCGCTTTTACACTCAGCTCCCTCTTCACCACGGCGGACCGGTGCAACGTCTGCATTACTGCAGCTGCAGCCCCAATCCGTCTGTCGATCTCCGGCTCCCATCACTCGCGAACAAGATTTTACAAAGTTACAAACATGAAAACATCAGTTGACTCTGCATCACCATCGGCTCGGTTGTGATGCGACTTTGATGTACATTACATAGACAGAGCTGAAAATACTGTAATCAATAGAGGTGGAAACTAGAGTACACTCACCGTAAACTTCATTAGTTACTTAGTATCTTGCTATTACCAGGCTGGACCTACTTTTGCCTTCAGAGCGGTCTAAATGTTTTTTGGCATAGATTCAAGAAGGTGCTGGAAACTTTTCTCAGAGCTTTTGGTCCATGTTGATGTGATAGCATCACGTAGTTGGTGCAGATTTGCCAGCTGCACATCCAAGATGTGAATCCTCTGCTCCACCACATCCCAAAGTTGCTCTATTGGATTGATATCTGGTGACTGTGGAGCCAGTTTGAGTACAGTGAACTGACTGTCATGTACAAGAAACCACTTTGAGATGATTTGAGCTTTGTGACATGGTGTGTTAGCCTGTTGGAAGCAGCCAGCAGATGATGGGTACGCAGTAAAGGTCACCATCAGCAACTTGAATTGCTGATATAAGGCAGGATGGATCCATGCTTTTCATGTCCCCGCAAAAATCAAGACTCATCCGACCAGGCAGCGTTTTTCCAATTTTTGTCCAGTGTTGGTGAGCCCATGTGAGCTGTTGCTTCAGATTTGTGTTCTCAGCTTACAGGAGTGGCACTCGGTGTCTACTGCTGTAGCCCATCTGCTTCAAGGTGTGATGTGTTGTGTGTTCAGGGATTCTCTTCTGCATACCTTGGTTGTAACAACCATCCATCAACAATGGGTTTTTACCCACTCTCTTTTTCGGACCATACTCGGTAAACTTTCAGTTTCATTATTTATATGGCCCCAAACCACAACAACCACGCCCAACAGTCGCCTCAAGGCACTTTATTCTGTAAGAGAAAGACCCTACAATAACAGAGAAAAAACCCCAACAATTAAGAGAGATGGTTGTGTGGGAAAATCCCAATAGGTACTGTAGTGGGACCAACAACTTTGCCACATTCAGAGTCACTTAAATCACCTTTCTTTCCATTTCTGATGCTTGCTTTAAACTTCAGCGGGTCCTCTTTTGCTCAATCACTCAACCACCTTTTATGTGCTTTTTCTGTGTGAGTGTTTTCTGTCTAACATTCTCACTCTGTTGTATGATAACAGCAACCTGAGGTTGGTATCTTGCCCAGGTATTTTTGGCATGCAGACTGGAGCAGCCAGGGATCGACCTGCTCTACCTCCTGAGTTAGAGCCCCATGTCTGCATGCCTGAATGCACTAAGTTGCTGCCAAGTGGCTGGCTGATTCATTTTTAATTGATTCTGTTTTTATTTATTTATTAACAAGCAAAAAGATTATTAAAGATGAATTTTGTTTATGTTAATTTATGTGTGTGTTGTGTCCCTTCCTGAAACATGATGAGGGGATAGTCTTCTCATATTCTAGATTTTATTTCCACTGATCAGAGCCAGACTGTCTTTTATCCTAAGCTTAGCTAACTGGCTAATGTATATACAGTTACATATATTTACTGTGCAGACTTGTTTACTTATCTAACAGCTGGTAAAAGCAACCTTTTATTATAAGCTCACTCATCTTTTCATGACTCTAGATCACATGTATGAATAGTGCAGGTATCCAAATAAAAATCCTGTTTTCCTTACTGAGCTCATCCTCTGAGGCAGTTTGTTTTTTTTACCTCGCAGCGACTAAAACAGTAATTAAGTGAATCCTTTGTATTTGGTGGACAAATTGAGATAACATGTTAGAAGGGTTGTTTTCGTATTGCTTTCACATGTTTGCGTGTGTGAAAATGTGTTTTATGATAGCACGTGTGTGTCTGTGTATAAGCAGTGAATCATTATTTAAAATGCTTGAACACGAGGAGGTGATTTACATCCACTGTTAATGATGGCGGTGATGTAAGGGAAAACCGCGAGCACTGGAAAAAACAAGTCCGCAGGTTCCACTTTTTCGCAACTCAAGACCATCCTGTGAAAACCCAGAAAACAGAAGAGCGTGGATCCTTTTACGGCTGTTTTGCAGTCTGAATTGGTTTGTGGTCGGCGTGGTGGCTTAAACAACAGCAAAGTGTTGTCTCCTCTGTGAAAAACACTTTTTTTTCTTGACAATTCGGGCGAAATCTAAATTAATGGGAAAGTCTTCAAAAACATCTCTATCTCCAAGACTTCCATCTTTTGTGTGGCCATTTATGCAAAATGCAAAGCATTCCTGAATTTACGACTTCCCATACAATGCTGCATCTGCTTGCAACAACTAAGAGGTTGAAAAAAAAAGTAATGATTCTTATTTGTGTTTGTGCACATGGTTCATCTGTGGTAGCTGCAGGAAAATGACGTTGTAGTGTTCTCCTGCTCTCTGGTTCCCTCTCTGGTGCCCTCTTTTTCTCTGCTCTGGTCAGTTCACCTTCTCTCGTTCCAACTCGGTGATGTCTACGTGACACAAGAGAAGCCCGGTAAGTTTCAGCCGGTGTTCAGTTCCACTGGAAAACATGACTAAAGGATACAGATGAGGCCCAACAGACGCAAATGGAGAGTGAGGGAAAACGCATCCATCTGCAGACGCATGTGAAGGGGCGACAATTGCCCAGTTATCGCACACGTTCCCCATAATGAGACATTGCCTGAGCACTAATGTAGAAAGCGTTGGCGTAAATCAGCTTTTCATTTGCCAATAATGGGCACCTCTGTGAAGTCAAACAGAGGGTATGGTTGCTCTGATCACGTCGCTGACATACACGTGCACATTATCTCTCAGGACACGAAATGTCTGATGAAGAATGGAGTATAATTACCTTAAACCTTTTTTGCCACCTCAGTTCTTTTTTATTGTATTTGACTTCTTGGCCCGTAAGATAATAGCTGCTTACGTGCGTCACAGCTAGGTATCCCCCATCATGACTACAATAGGGTAGCCATTATCACCATATGAAGTCGTGGTTGGAGTTTTATTGTTCCAGGCCTGTGACGGAGAGGGAAATCCAAGACTTTTTTTTTTGCATGCATGCATGCATGCATTGACATGAGCATCAGTTTTTACTTGAGCGACGGGTGATATTGAATGTGCATTTCCGAAATGGTGTATCATTGAGCTCCAAGAGGTTAAAACGGTTAAGGAATTAAGGCAAACAACCCTCTTTCAGGCTTAGCTGACCTCACGTTTCTGAGATAATCTGATGGACTTCATTGGATTTGAACCTAAGACAATGCAGAGGTTTCCAGCCTGTAGAGCAGCATGTGTTTACCTCTCCATCTTTGATCAGAATCAGAATCGTGTTTATTGGCCAAGTATATGTGCAGACACATACAGGGAATTTGGTTCCGGTAGACCTCAGGAATTCGCATGATAAGGTGGGGCCAGGTTTCACAATGAACATACCCGAAACTCTGGCTGATTGGGACCCACACCCAGTTTCACACCTTGGCTCAGGCGATTAGAGGATCATCAGGGGGTCCTTTTGTCCCTCTGTGGGGGGTCACTCCCACTAGGTTTATATCTGGGACTCTCCACCATTTGACCTTAGAACTGAAGAAGCTTCTCGGATGAGAGGTGAAACGTCTTCAAGCAACTTAAAGAAGTCCAGACGCTTTTCTTTGCAAGCTCCTTTGACTACGATGACCTGGATGACTGAGAACCTTCACAGACATTTTAGGGTTATTGTCTAACTCGGTGTTAATAATTCCCAAATCCATTATTTAAAACTAATAGGTTTATTATTGTTAACTAATGTGTTATTTTAGGCCAACTGTGCCTGTTGCCACAGTAAATAATAAATGCGTCAGTCCACTGAGTCTGATTTTTGGTGGGAATACTGCATGAAACCTCAATAAACCACATTGGTCCATGTGTTCAGTTACTCCCAGTATTCACATTGGTGAGTAAGTTTGAATCGAGGATATATGACCTTTAAATTAGAAAAAAGTGCACTTGCTTAACAGGATTATGTAATAATATACAACTGGGACAGAGTGTAGAGTCAGTTCTGTTATGGTGCCCTTGGAACAGAGAGGGTTAAAGACACCAAACAAATCCAGGCTTGATTTATTCATTTGATAACAAACCAAAGTGAGTTTTAGTTTTAAACTAAAGAGATGTTTTAGTGTGACCTGCAAAGGTTCACAGATCTAGAATCAGTGTGAAAGTGCTACAAAATGTTAAGTGTTAGCTTCCTACAACAGCTGCAACTAAAACATGATTGATCCAAACGCTCTACGGATAGGATTCCCCAAATCTTTATTTTGTGAAGTTCACATTTTAATTCATTTATGCTAGTATTTTAATGCGCCACTGTGTGATTGGGTTTATGTGACCATACCATGGGATCCTGTGAATATTTATATTTGCATGTTTTGCATTTGGGTGTTTGGTTACCTATTTGTAAAAGCAGATTTTGGGGAGTCCCATTTCACAAATTTGTAATTATGTCTGAAACTGTATTTTAATGCATTGGTAAATAAAATAAAGTTTAATCAAAGAAAAAAAATAAATAAAATGAAATTTATATATAAAACATGAATATAATAAGTTACTTTGTAACTTTGGTACATGCATTTTTGAGACCTCGACATCATCAGTGTGTTTTTTTTCCCCCTCTTAAATAAATTGCATGATACATTTGATGGTAATGAATTGCACAAAAATGTGCAAATATGATCCAAATTAAAACTCATATATATAAATTTGTTGTCAGAAGGTTCAATAATACTTATACTACTTATACTAATATTTTCTTGCAGTTATTTCATGGTTCAGGCATTACAGGGATAGCATATTAAACAAACTGAGTCTTCAATTTAAGCTAATTAAGCTTATTTAGACTAACAGAATACTATTATTTTAGCAAATCAATGCAACCATCCATCCATTGTCTTCCACTTAGCTTTTTTCAGGGTTGCAGATGGGGTGGAGCCTATCCTACATGTCTTAGCGCGAGAGGCGGGGTACACCCTGGACAGATTGCCAGTCTGTTGCAGGGCTAACACATAGACACAGACAACCATTCGCTCTCACAGTCACTCCTGCATTCACACCTATTGGCAATATAGAGTTACCAATTAACCCATCCCCACTAACTGCATGTCTTTGGACTGTGGGAGGAAGCCAGAGTACCCGGGGAGAACCCATGCAAACTCCACTCAGAAAGACTGATGGTGGAATTGAACTCAGGACCTTCTTGCTGTGAGGCAGCAATGCTAGCCACCGTTTGCAACCATTATGGCAAAAACAAATTGTTATTGGTATCTATCGTTACACAAAATTTGAAAACGATGTCTTGAAACTGTGGATGCTAGACTGCTAAAAAACAGGTAAACAAAGGGGTGGAGAACTTGAGATCTAGAAAAGAAAAGCCTACAAACTAAAGTGAAGTATCAGTTTGGACAGCTGTTTACTGCTTTTTTTTTTTTCATTCCAAGAGCTATTACTGGAATGGCATTTCATGTAACAACCAATTGATAAAGCTTTAGCGATTACACATCGTTGCCAGGGAACACCACTGTTAAATAACTCAAACGTGCCAGATTTGTCAGCATGACTGGGGCGTTCTTGTGTGTCTAGACTTTTCACAGAAAAATTAAATAGAGTCCCATGCCTGACCAAAATCCTGGCTCATTGTTTGGAAGCCAATAACATGGTGGCTTCGCCTCGGTTTACCTGTGATCTCAGGCGCTGCTCAGTCACCTCTGCCTGAAAGGCGAGGAGTTCCACTCATTCTTGTGTTTCCTCTTTTGTGGTTTTTTCCTTCCTTCACAGCTTCATCCTGAAGGATTTCTCAGCTGAGCTGCAGCATGACATCAAGGAGCCAGAAAAAGCTCTCCAACACATTTAACTGGTCCTCGCCTCCAAAACCACCACAGAAGAGAATAACAGCCATGTTTTTGTCATGCCTTCGCCATTACTTCTTTATTATTGCTATTTTCAGAACCGAGCAGAGCATGTGACTGGTCATCTGACGTTTTCGTAACTTGTTATTTGTATGTGTGAAACAACAGCGTGCAGGCTTTGGGGTAATTACTGTTTTACAAAGTTTAGAAAAAGTCATCACTCTCCTCTCCCTTTCCTTTGAGGTGTTTTTCTTTTTTAATTGTTATCCTGTTTTGTTGTTTTCGCCCGTTCACATAAAATGACGAAAGCACTCCGGGTGTTGGCGTCGCGTTGGCGTCTTTGTTGTGTTTGCAGGGATATTCTTAGAGGTGCTAATGTCCTGTTATATCCTCCCTCTCTTCCTACGCTCTTGTCCCCTCTCCCTCTTTTTTTTCATTACAATATCCATCTGACTGCAGCCTCCAAGCCCGAGCACATGGCTGTCACATGCGTGCAAGCAGGGTTATCATATCGGAGCGATATAACCAAGAAACTGCAATTACAGACCAGAAAGCAACTAGAAGTTAGCTATGACATGACTGTGAGTGTTTACTGGTGTGTTGACCAGTAGCTACAGACTAATTACATATCACATACAAACACAGAGGCTAATGGGATCTCTCCAGGTGACTCTTTTAAACAGCCACCTAATTAACACAATAGTTAATGATGAGGTAGATGAAGATGAATGTTTGAGTCAGATACCTGACTTGCTTAAAAAGGACTGTTTTGTGGTTTTTCTGTGAAATAAATAATAATAATGATGATGTTGTTATTGCACTGGTAAGATTTGTTTTGGATTTTTTTTTTTTTTGTAATTTGTAGTTTTATAATTTTTTTATTTTTATTTTTACAAAATATAGAACGTTGCCACAGGAATCAGCATGCATTGTAAATCAACTACATAGTCCCTCTTTTCCGTCACCATGCAACAATTATCCTGGGCTACAACTAAGCAACTTCCACCACTTGTGAAAAAGATCTGAAATTAAAAACAGATTAAAAAACCGAATCAAAAATCTGGGGTGGATTTAATGAATATGATATAATAAACTCATAAGTATAAAAAGGTGTGGCTACTATGATGTGATCCAGTAGTTTCTGAAGACTCGTTCGGGATCCTCTAGATGAGCGTTTTCGTATCCGCCATCATGATGTGATATGGAGGTTGAAACTGCTTGCTCATTGGTTAATGAATTGCCTCACAGCAAGAAGGTCCTGAGTTCAATTCCACCATCAGGGTGGGGTCTTTCTGTGCGGAGTTTGCATGTTCTCCCCGTGTTTGCGTGGGTTCTCCCTGGGTACTCCAGCTTCCTCCCACAGTCCAAAGACATGCAGTTAGTGGGGATAGGTTGATTGAAAACACTAAACTGCCCATAGGTGTGAATGCAGGACTGAAGGTCAGTGTGAATGGTTGTCTGTGTCTATGTGTTAGCCCTGTGACAGACTGGCGACCTGTCCAGGCTGTACCCTGCCTCTCGCCCTAAGACAGCTGGGATAGGCTCCAGCGCCCCCCGCGACCCTGAAAAGGATAAGTGGAAGCGAATGGATGGATGGATTTAGTTTTTAGCTAGTTTCTCGTAGACTTCTATACAGCCATCACCTGCAGATAGACTTTTGGATTGGTCTTATTTTCCCAGTGTTGAACTATGTTCAAGTTTTACATTGTCTATGAATAGACTTCTAGTGAGTTATGATGACAGCTGCCCACTGCTTTTCTTATCACGGGGTCTTCAATTTAGGGAGTTAGCAAATGTTAGGGTTTGTTAAGAAGCTGTCAGTTTACATTGGTATTTGTCATTTTATTTCCTTTTATAGTTTTTTTTTATTAATAAAATGGTATTTTATAACACTAGCTGTGCAAATCAAAGGTAAGAATGTGTATTCTGGTAAGGCTGAAACAGAAGAATTCAAAATGAAGAGGAATACCCGGTTGTTCTTAATCTGGTCTTCTTGTGAGTTTTTTCCCTTGTCTCTGATCCTGTTTTGATATTGCCAGACAGGATCTAAAAACATAGACAGGTTGAGGAGAGTGTGTGTTTGAGCCTTGTTTGTGCCTTGAAATAGCATCCATGCTTTTTGGAGATGGAGTGTTTCTGCTGGCTTTGTCGGAGCATGACCTTTAGCGAACACTGGAATGATTTGCAGCTGAGTGTGAAATGTTTGGAAAGACATTCAGCACCTCCAAGCCTGAGACTATGGTTCCCGACTAGAAAATAGTAGAGTGCTCCCTCTGGGTTGGCAGAAAGATGCTTTCCGAAATGCAGATGTTCAAGCATCTGAGGATGTGACTTATGTGACTTCAATAGATCACATGATGGAGTGGGGCAAGGTCTCACAGTGGTTCCACCCGAAACCTCTGGCAGTAATGACCCATGCCTATTTTCACGCCCTGACTCATGTGATGAGGTACATGATTAATAGTCAAAGGAACACCTTCAAAGGTACAACCCTCACTAGGGTTTCAATACTGGCGACTTTCCACTTTTTGGTTTTAGAATTGAAGAAATCTCTTGTATGAAAGCCAAAACACCTTCAAAGCACTTAAATAAGTCCAGAACACTTAAACCAAACACTTAAACCACCCTTTTTTCAAGCTATTTAGACTAACATGACCTGGATGACTGAGAACCTTACACAGACATGACTTAGGATCGTATTCAAGCGGAGAAACTGGTTCCGCTGGTGGATTAATATGCAAGTATTGTACTGGACAAGAAACAAGAGAACTGGGCTGGAAGGCGAAGCTTTCGTTTTACCAGTCAACGTACATTTTAACCCATCTATGGTCATGAGATCAGGGTGACGATTCAGTAAAGTAAGGTTGCAAATGCAAACAACCAAAATGAGTCATCGCCATAGTTCAGCTGGACTCAGCCATAGGGATAGGGTGAGAAACTTGGATATCCGGAGGGATCCCAGAGTAAAGCCACTGCTATGATGTCTCCTGGGTACCTCACTTTGAGGTTTTTCAGACACACCCAGCTGGGAGGGGACCCCAGAACCTGCTGACAAGATTATATGTTTCATCTGGCCTGGAAACGCCTCTCAATGCCCCAAGGAGTAACGTGTTGCTGGGGAGAAGGATGGCTGAAACATTCTGCTTAGGCTGCTGCCACCAAGATGATGGATGGACTTATTGATGGATGGCATTGTTCTCTGCTGCTTTGCTGAAAATCAGTGACATGAAATGTAAAGTTCTTCCCGAGAACAAGTTTCTTTAAAATACACTGAAAAGTTCTCCAATGCCATGAGCCTGAGAAGTACCAGCAAACAAGAAAATGGTTATTTGAAGGCACTCGTGCCTGTAGCTCCAGTGGAAGTCCCACGTGTTGGCGGTCCCTACTGTAGTGGTTTTGAGAAGAAATCCAGAGTCAAAGAGGATTTAAATGCAAAAGCATCACATGCAGACATTGCAAGCTTGGATTGTCTGGCTGTGAACGGTTGACTTCTAAAGGCAGCGGTTAGGCTCATTTTGAACATCCTTTATGGACATCATTTTGTATTTTAATTACAGTTTCCGTGCACATGGCCCTGCTGCACACACTCAGCACATGCAGTGACACTGTAGCTTAAGTATTATTGCACTTACCCAACCAGTGAGAAACAATTAAATGTTACTTAACAGAAAAACAACTTTTAGGAAATGCTTGATCTCTCATCAAAGCTTTTTTTAAAAAATAGGTTTTATTTAACGTTGAAACCCTATGGAGCCATCATTTGAAAGCATATGCATCTCATCAATCTAAAGGATCAGCTTCACCTTTCCCTGCTGCACTTAAAGCACATTTGCTTCATTTCTAGAGGTCAAGTGAGGTTCTCTGTGGAAGTCCTCACATTCCTCTACCCCTCCAGCTCGGTCCAGTTTGTTACTTGACACTTTCCAAAAAAAGGAGGTACTTAATTGCAGGTCCCGTTTTTGTTTTGCTCTCTCTATCATTGTCGTTTTATTGATCATTTTTTCCCCTTGTTCGGCTATGTGTGCGCACAAGCGCATGTTTGCATGTGTGTCTGAGTGCACATATACAGTATGTGTGCATGTGTGACTTGTAATTAGCCTCTTGCTCTGGTCTGTATGGCATTTTAACAAATGCTTCTATATATATCATGCTATCAGGCTGAGGTTTTAGCAGTGTCACTCCCTGCCACTTTCTCCTCTTTCCATCCCTCTCTCTTTCGCTCTTCTCTTCCTGTTCCTAGTGGTTTCTCTGTCCTCGCTTTATCTCTCTCTTCCCCCCTAAAATTATGCCTCGGAAGCCTGTCATTGCCATGAGGCACCTCGCCGGACCAAAATCATAAACTCATTACATGTTTTATTTTCTTGTTTGTATAAGGCATGGCTATTATGGCTTTCCATATGTGTATGTGTGTTTGTGTGTGTTATCTGCATATGTGGTTTTAACATATATGGTAATACATGGTTCTTATGTGCATACATCAGGTGTACAAACCCTGTTAAATGATACCTTCAGCACACGCTTACTGATACATGTGTGTGTGATGTGTGTACACATGTGTGTCCTGACCAGTGAGTGGGTTTAAGCGGTTCATTTATTTTCCAACTAATGTTTGAAATGTTTTCATGTGTGGTCGAAGGTGAAGTGGTGCCTTGGAGCGGTCACCCACACACACACACACACACACACACACACACACACACACACACACACACACGCACCTACACACTCAGACACCCACTCAGACACATACACACACACACATGCAGGAGGGGCATGTCCTGAGGCTGTCAGGGGTGTGTCTGTGGTCAGAGTGGCACTATAAGACACAGGCAGGTACACTGGACCTTTCATTCAGCTTCACAGAGTTGTGTGTGTGTGTTGTGTCTGTGTGTGTCTGTGTGTGTATGCGGCTGAGTTTTCTGTTACTTCTCTAACTTGTTTAACTATCTAAGTGTTTAACAGCTTTTCAGAGTCTTAAACTTTCTAGTTTTTCCTTTTTAAGCGACTTTTCAAAGTTCCACCGAGCTCAGGGTGTTTAATCGAGCATTTTTGCAGCAACTTTTGCACAGTTAAAAGAAAGTAAGGCAGTTTGACTTTGGCCCTGACTCAGCATTTGTAGCAGCACACACAGCATCCCTACTGAGTTGCCACAGCAACTGTGTCAGTCCACTGGAAGTCTGGGGTAAGTATTCAGCCTTGCTTTTCTCCTCTCCCTCCCATTACCCTTTTCACTTTTACAGCCTCCATCTTTCCCCAATATCTCTTTCTCCTGCACTTATTTCTCGTCCTTTCCACTGCGTGTCCTTTTCCCCTTTATTTTTTTGATTTGCACATTCTAAACGCTTCTTATGTTTTTGCTTTTGTCAGTGGCTGTTTTACAAGCCCGTTCAGAGACATTCTGTCTGCAAGTTCCACCTTCTCATTTCTGAGAAAAAAGACTAAATCAGTCTTTGGCATGCAACAGAGTGTCACTACATGCACATCTGATATTTAGATTTCCAAGAAATAGTCTGATATATACAAAGAATTATCATGTATGAATCTGCTGCATGTAACAGGCTATGGATCCTCACCTAATCCTAGCCCGGTGTGAATTCACAGCCCCCACAACTGTGGCAACAAATCCTTTTTTTTGTCAATTGCGTAGTAACACCTCACCACATAATATTTCTGTATATTTTTATGGTGAGTTTTGAAAAGTTAGTCTCAAAAACGCATTTGTTTCTATAATATGTATTCAGTGGAATTCATTCAATTTATCACAGTCAGTCAAGCAGATCAGAAAGACGAGTGCAAGAGTTTGGCTTCTCAGCAGTATTTAAAAGTTGACAATACAGCAGACTTTGGCTGGAGTGTCAGAATACTATAATTGCAGCTGACAAACCAATAAGTTTGCATATAAGAGTTGATAAATGGGCTCAAGTCAAAGTTTTCCTCAGTCTGCACTGTAAGGTTTTATATAAATTTAGGTGGACTATATTGATGTAGTTTCAAATGAGCTGTTGTCAGATGTTTTTCAGGTACAGATACTGCAGAGGGGATGACACTGACTTGCTACAATGCAACAGTCACCTGTGGCACAAAGACCTTTTCATTTATTCCTAAGCTTCTTAAAAATATCTGCTAAATAAAGCAGTGTAATCATCCTCATTTACCCTCCACCGTCACAAAGCGTCACTTAGCTTTGATTGCATGGTTGTTTGAAAACTCTTCTGAATAAAGGGAAATGCCCATCGCAGGGGCAGCACGTGTTATCTAATGAATGCGGTGCAAAGTTAATCAGTGCTAAAAGTGTGCACGTGAGTACCTATGGCTCAGAAATAGCAACAGAAAATCCTCGGTTTGTACCCTGCTGTGCATAAAGAGGACATGATTCACGATAAATGATATTTACAGGATTCACACCTGCTCCTTACCTCCCGATCGCAGGAGCCACGCTTTTGCTCCGGATAAGTGACTCAGGTGTTTTCACGCCGTGTGAACTCTTGCGGTTTTGTGTGAGTGTGCATGCCTGCGCGGTGTGCGACATAATGGAAAGTGCTGTAAGGTCGTCAGTTTTGACGTGTCGTATTTTTCCATATCAGGCTGGGAAAAGTGCCGGCACCTTTTTTTTGTTTTTGTTTACAGCATTTAAAATCTCATAAATCCTCGTGAACTGATCATGTTTTATTATTAACCCCTCGCCTGTTCTTTCTTTAGATCATATGTACATAGAAGAATACATTGAAGAAGATGAGGAACCACCTTTGCTGCTCAGCTATTGTCCTCCTCGCGGTAAATATGCGCATGCTTTGTGAGCTCTGTTGTGTAAGAAGAAGAGTGTATCCACACGTGTGCGCACTTCTTCTGATTCACGAGTGCGTTTCTGTGTCTTCCAGCTGTTTGGCTGTGGAGGGACTGCAGCGGTGCAGTCTCGGTGTGGGAAAGGGTGTGCGTGTCTGCAATGCCCGGCAGGCCAGGAGCCTTCCAAGGTGAGACAACATTTTAATATTTTAATAACATTTGTATTGTTTATTATATATTTTAACACTTTCACCTCCTTAACTGCTATAAATATGCTTGTTTCAGTAGGCAACATTTGTCTTTAATTTCTATAGTGTAGAGCAGGGGTGTCAAACATAAAGCCGGCCCTGACTAGACAGCTGTGCAAAATATGAAGGAAGGCATCGATTTTTGGACTTTTAGCTGCGTTATTTAAAGTTTTGCAGCTTTTCCTGCTAATAAAGACTCCCCTCACAGCCATTCATACTACACCAAAGTAGTTAAGTAATAGATAACAATTAAATAACAAAAAAGTTCCTGCTTTTCACTGTCTACTATAAAGAACATTTTCATCACTCAATCATTACTTTATGTCTTAGAAATATGGGACAATCTTTCCTGTAATTTTACACACTTCTTTATCTTATATTAATATATCTCAGGGATTAAATGTGTAGTTAAACTTCTTTACTCTGACAGAAAGTGGAGTTTCGCTCGATGTGAAATAGTGTAGAGCTTTAAAACATATTGGACCCAATACATTTCCACAGCTCGTTAAATTACTTATTCAACTCCCTCCGCCTGAGCAGCCACCTGCAGTTTATGTTCAAATCACATTTTCATCTCCTCCATTACATTATAGTCTGTGTATTTGGTCACTGCAGTTGTCAAAAATGAAGTTGTTCTTCTCATGAATCCATAAATATCGGCTGAGTCTTATAAGTGCTGCAAATCTTTATTTTATTTCTAGTTAACACAGAAGCAGGATTTCAAATTAAAACTTTCAGCTCTTTGCTACCCATCAACTCTACAACGCCACAGGGATGCTAGGTTTTCTCTTTAAGCCTCTTTTGCCTGACTTTAGACTTTTTCTTTTCTTCTCAGGCTTGTGGGCAGATCCAGAGTCCAGCTGAAGAAGTGCATTGCCAGGTGTGCCCAGCTGGAACCTTTTCAGACGCACTGGACTCTGAGGTTTGCCGTCCACACACCTCCTGTAAGATCCTCGGCCGAAAGCTTGCATCCTCTGGCAACGGGACCTCTGACGCCGTCTGTGGTCACTGTCTGACTGGGTGAGAACTCATGGCCTGAGTCTGTGGTGGTCTACCTGTATGCTTGCTAGTCCACAAAGAGGTCTATCCAACCACAGGGTGGACAATAACGCGGCTTTCATTCAATATTGTAACTCATAAACTTTTATTTGTTCTAAATTAAGTCCTGCAATTTTCTCTGTCTCAAAAAAGCAAGAAAACAGTCACACACACACACGCAGGGACAAACACAGTGTGTCATTCACCACAATGGGCGGGTAACATCAAGAACAGGCACCACTGGACATAACATGCCACAAGCTAAAACCGCTGATTCATTCTTTCAGCCCCTCGTGTTTTTCTCTTCATCCATCTCTCTAATTAGGCTCTTTTTGGTTCTTTTTCATCCATTCACAGGTTTCACTCCTCTGCCGCTGGGCAAGTTTCCACCCAAAGTCCCTGCGTGAAAAGTAAGCATGCTTCTGCAGATTACCGTGTCTTAACTTGCTTTTAGTGAACTGATTTCTGCTATCACGCTGCCTACTTCTCTGATGTTTTTCGCTCTTCTTCCCCTCTTTCCTCTCAGAAGGGTTGCATGTCAGAGTGGTCCGTAATGTGGGTAACGGTCAGTCTGGTGGAGCAGGAGGACCGGCCAACAGCACAGTGGTGCGCAGCGCTGAGGAAAAGACAGCAGAGTACGCCGTGTTTGCCCTGGTGCCCGTCTTCTGTGTGATGGGCCTGCTGGGTATCCTCATCTGCAACATCCTAAAGAAAAAGGGATACCGCTGCACCGGTGAGAAGGAGGGAGGAGATGAAGAGACTGCCACACCGCAGAAAGAAGGTGAGAGATGGGAAGGCTGCTGAGAGAAAATCACAGTAATGGGAGCAAAATAGGAAAGTAGCATTTAAGTTCAGGCTGTTGTCGCGTTTGACCATAAAAATGCCAAATTAGCACACTTGGCATGCACACGATGTGGTCAAGTTTCCCTGTCAAGAGTGAAACCAGCCCAGCTCAAAGGGCAGCGCCTTTGCATGTGCACTCAGTCCCCATATGTTTTTTATGTAACTGCACGCGAGTCCATGTGTGAGGCTGTTTTATTTCTTTTTTTCATCTTAGCTGCTTTGAACTTTGACCTCACAGGGGACATTACATGCTGTAATTAGCTAAGCAGGTATTGTTTTAATGTAATGCTCCTATTTGAAAAGGTAAAGTGGGGCATTCTCATCAACCTCTTCGCCCGCCAACGTCAGAGAAACGGACTTGCGTCAACGCAGAAAGCATAAAAAGAGTCAGGGAGGGCAGGAGAAGAAAAAGATACAGAGGGGAGGGGCGTTAATTGAAAGAGACGTAGAAATTAATCCAAGAGAAAGGTTGTATGAGTTACCATACCCATTCTCTGTTGTTTGCATAATCTTGTTTGAAGTGCTTAAATGTATTTTTTTTCACCCTGTGAGCCAAATTAGCCCTTTAAGAGAGTACTCACTTAGGCAACGTCTTTCTTCCTCTTTCTCTGTGCACGCAACTGAGAAATGCACTCATTTCTTTCCTTTATGCTTCTATTGTACTGGATGTACTGTACCTACTAGGTTTCTAGTTTTCTGTAAAAGGTCACATGGGAGGCACACACCTCCAGGCAGCTTTTATTTTATTCAATTGTGTCACAAAACGCATAAAAAGTGTTTTGTTTAGGGTTTTTGGGGGGTGGTGGTGAAAAGATGCTGTGAAGAATGTGGAGTAATAATCAGTTCTACTTTTACAGATTGTACTTTTCTAGATAACCAGATTGCTAACCTGCATTTATGAAACAAACCACACACACTAATGAGCTGGAGTGAGCTTGCCACACTCTACAGTAACCTACTTTGTGTTTTAATTTATTAGAATCCACTGTTGCACAAGTTCTGCAGCAGCCAGACAGCATACACGACACGCAGTTTGTTACAGCCATTTGGTGCAGATAAATAAGCAGACTTAAAGGCTAAGCTGGCTTTTCCTTCGCTCACCTGATGGTGCAAGGCTCTTAGGAAACCTGCATGGAATCGGGAGCGTCAGAGCGCAGCTGCACCCTCGACAGATCCGACTGTGTGACAGCATGCCTCACGTCAAGTGTTTGTGCAACACCTGTTGTTTCATTTACAGCGTTTTCCATAACTGCAAACATGGTAAATGGCCTGCATTTTCTAGTCCCTAAGGACCCCAAAGCGCTTCACACTACATTCAGTCATTCACCCATTCACACACACATTCACACACCGGCGATGGCAAGCTACATTGTAGCCACAGCTGCCCTGGGGCGCACTGACAGAGGCGAGGCTGCCGGACACTGGCGCCACCGGGCCCTCTGACCACCACCAGTAGGCAAACATGGGGTTAGTATCTTGCCCAAGGATATTTGGCAGCCAGGAGGCAGCCTGGGATCGAACCACCGACCTTCGACCTTAGTGGCTAACCTGCTCTGCCACCTTAGCTACAGCATGCAAACAAATGGTTATTTTTCGCTCACTTACTCCTTCTATTAGTGGTTCTTTTTGCATTTTTATGTGCCCTCATAGGAGGATGAGAAGTTTACAGCTGTAGCAGCCTATGTAGCTACGCCTGTGTAGTGGAGGCCAGGGTGATCTATGGAGGAATGCATGCGCGCATGAGAATAGCCAGGGGTCAAAGCAACAGTCGGTGCTCTCTGTGCTCTCTGCCTATTTGTTTTAGTATCACCTTGGTTTCTTTCTCTCTTTGCATCTTGTTGTGAAATTTAAGCCCTTCTTGCACCTGAAGGGAAACTCCCTGAACTCCATCCCTCTTCTGCTATTTCATCATTCCTTCTGCTCTCCATTGATCCGGTTTCCTGCCTCTCTAACATGCCCCTCTCTTCTCATCTGAACACGATACTATCAATTCATCTCTCCTTTCCCAGCTAGATCAATAATTCAATCGGGTACCTCGACTCACTGTTTATGTCGGTCTCTTCATTTCTCCTGTCCTTCCTTCTCCTCTGCCCTCTCTCCTTGATTCTCTGGGTTATTCTCTTTCCTTTTTTCTTCCTCTATCCATTTTTAAAATAAACAGGTAATTCATTTTTATATAGATTGCAGTGTTGACCTGATAATCTGTGGGATAGTGGATAGTGATTTGCTTTTTAATTTTGCATTTTGCAAAAAGCATGAAAAAGCATGCAGAAAGCATGCAAGTGAACAATCTCGTTAGGACATAAAGCAGATAACAGTGGTTCATGTATGAGGTCCTCAGTGATGATTAGCAGAAGACCTCATGCATGAGGAAGAATTCCAACTTCAATATAAGACCTCTAATCACCATCATTGCCACATTCGACTCATGCTTTAAGGGCTGATGATGCAGAAGAAGTTAGGTACAGTAAGAGGCTGCATATAAAGCAATGACAGCTCTCTTCTTGTTATGTAACATTCATTGTCGCAGTGCACTTACCTGTCTGCACACTGTGGTCCTGACTGGCCTAAGGTTAGAGGAACTTCTTACTCCAGCACTTTTTTCCATCATTCCATCTGAGAGGAAATACCCATGGGGGTAGCAAGGCCAAGCTTAGCTCGGCAGGGCTAAAATCAGATGCTGCGGTGGCAACTCTGACTATGCAGGACTGAGCACAGTTTGCTTCACTGGAGAATGCATCGACCTTAAAATCTGAGGGGGGAACAGAAAGGGCAAATGCAGGGTTGATGCTACAGTAGATGCAACTCTGCAGTTGCTCAAGCATGAGTGCACACAGGAAAAGGTAGAAGTGAGCTGTTGACCGTTAACACAGAACTGCTGCATTTACAGTAAACCTAGATGCAAACATAATTTTTTTTAATCATAAGCCTAAACTTATGATGATTATTAAGCAAATTGAGACTCGTGTGCTGCTGTGATGTACTGTAATTTATGTATTGAAGGCTTGTTATCCATTAGATCTGCCCCTGGTGAGAAGTTAGACTGTAATGCTATTCATTGTTCTAAAGAAAAAAAGACCAAAATGCTGACATGGGGGAAACGTTTAAACAGATAACTAATCAAAAAAAGAAACATTAAAAAAATGTAAAGTAGATACCAACCAGAACTACATAATGGACTAAAATGTGGAATACGGGTAAGGAAGCAGGGCACAGATGGAAGACAATCAGTGAATCGTAGACGTGGTAGGACAAAGACAAGAAGTAGAACAACCAATAAAGGCATAAGTAGAGGTAGAAGGTATTTCCACTATTAAACGTGAAACTTGATATCAGGCTGTGACTTTGTTGGAGTATTAAAGAGACGAGAACAACTGCCACCCCGTGAAACTGATGCTGTTATGCTCGCGTAGCAACAGGCACTGTGGAGACAGAGCTATTGTTACGGTCCAACAACAGCCTAATGCTGCTTATGCAAGAAAGACAGAAATACGCATGCACAGTCGCATTTGGCATCTATATTGTCACATTGTGCTCTTTAACACACACACATACGCATTGTCATCTGGTACTGTGGGCCTGGTACATCACACACACACACACACACAGCTCAGCAGTGCTGAACAACGCATAACTGCTGAGTGAGCGAATCTCCCTCTCTCCCCTTTATCGTCATTGCTCTCCACTCAGCTGCCTCACTATGCTGTACTATTATGGGATGGTGAGTGGCAGGGGGCCATCTACATCCACCCGTATCAATCAGAGTGTCCCTTGAACAGTGTTAAAAGTGACAAGCAGTGCAATAAAAGCAGTACATACATAAACAATACTGGAAAATCTCTGTTTATTAACATTGCTTCTGCCTTACTTTAGGTAACACCTGTCCCTACATATCCGATGACCTGAATGAAGACACCATCAGTGTTCTGGTTCGCCTCATTACCGAGAAGAAAGGTAAATACTAACAGTGACATCGCATATAATTTGTGCATTTATTTAACAGATGGCAAGTAGCCTAAAAATTATAATAAACAGCAAATGAGAGTTTCAGCTTTGTCCGCAGCTTATTACTACTAAAGTGATAAATGGCCCAATTGGCCCAAGATATACACAGTAGCTTGGCTTTCCTCTCCAAGTTTCCTGCATCAATTACATCCACCTTATTTATGCACTTCTAATAAACTCCTGAATTACATTTTCACAGGCAGGAGGTGTTTAATTACTCTGATCTATAGTTTGAGTAGCTGGCATTATAGCTAAATGTGTATATGTGTGCTTGCTTCAGAAAATGCTGCTGCGCTGGAGGAACTGCTGCTGGAGTACGAGACCAAAGAGATGGCTATGAGCAAAGGCTCGTCAATCAAGTACGAGACCGCACGCGCGCACTTGCACAACCACAAATCATCACATGCATTTGCTCAGTCATGCTGCCCAAGGTCACACTTAACGAGATGGCAAAGGGGAAGTCTGGGAGAGAGAAAGAGAGGCGCTCGTCAAGAGAAAAGTGCGTGTGGGAGGATGTATCGGCAGAAATGGGAGCAGTGCAGATACATTTTCATACGCTTGCACTGAGCATGGAGACCTAAACTTGAATTTATAGGGCTATAAGTCCACATGCTACTCTCATGTTAATATTCCAGTAGTTCAGTCTGGACATTATTAGTTTCATTTAAGCTCTTTAACTAAAACAAATGCTAAAACATTCACTTAGGAGCGCACATTATTGTGACTGTGTCGGCTACATTTCCTCAGGAGCCTGATAACTGGGAGTGACTCACTCACTCGCCGAGGCTTGAAACCAGCTGCTAACACAGTTTACAGCCGTCTAGTCATGAGTCTGTCACACAGCTTCAAGCCACGCATTTGATATGACTGAGTGCATTTTATGGTAAGAACCTGAGGTTGTAACATAAGCCAAAATTGCTCAAGTTCCCAGAGTTTAATCGATGAGGCTCGAGAGAATGCCACTTTATAACAGTCTGCACTGCAGGGCTTTGATTATTGCTTCGACAGTGATGCCACATTTACCCCAATCATAATTTGTCACCTGTAAACCCCACGAAAGACTAAATTAATGATGTGATGACATGATAAGCATTAGATCTAATTTATTTCAGTGCAGACGTTTCTGGGGCCTGTGGCTGTGCACTGCTGCTCAGTGGTTCTGTCACATGTGATCTTTAGATGCCAGAACATTCTCTCTCTCACACACACACACACACACACACACACACACACACACACACACACACACACACACACACACACACACACACACACAGATATATACAGACTGTTCTGGAAAGCTTTCAGATCGGTATCTGGATGCGTGTGGTGGGAGGTTTTGCACAGGTTATTTGGGTTCACTGTAGCTCTCCCATACAGCGCTCGTCTCTTTTGCTCTGCCTTCCCCTGCAAAAAATAAAAAGTGAACAATGAAAAGACACACAAACCAACAAGCTCTGTACCAACAGATGAAAACTTTAGATTTGAGTTGCTAAATGATTTTATATTGACACAGAGCAGTGATCGCTGCTGTGATTGGACATATTTATTTATTTTGTGCCACATTCTAGCAGTGATTGTGTCCAGGACCAATATTAGGGATGTGCCAGTACCATGCTAGGATATTCTGGAAAGCTTAGTACAGTTTAGTATTATAACCAACACTTTTCTTACCATCACTAGTCTAAATGGCCTTTTTACAATCCTTCTGTAGATTATTTTGTGGTATTTGGATGTAACCTCCACTTACGATTTGTCTAAACTGAATATGTCAACATCAGTTTTTAGTTTTTAATAAATCTAATTTTCCTCCCCCAGGTTCCCGATGCTGTCTCCCTTATCCCAATTCCGCTCCCTTCCCAGGCTCTGCCCTCATCAGTCTCACCACCACACCATCTCCGGCCTCTCTGGCCTGGCCCCCAGACATGGTTACCGCTGCACCCGTTGCGCCCAGAAAAAATGGCCCCCTGTTCTCATTCCACCCCTGGATTCTCTCAAAGATCCCCTGAAGCCCCCCCAGAGTCTCATCCTGCCCTCCCTGGACACATCCTCCGACCACCAGAAGAGCCCCCTGCTGGGTGGAGAGTGCGTGAATACACACCATACACAAGCCGCTGTGCCAAAAACTGTACAGGAGAAGATGGAAGGAAGTGAAGTGAAGGAGAAAAAGGAAGGAGAGCTCACAGTATTGTCTGTAGGAAGGTACGTGCACTTTATAACACTTTACTAAATACATGTAGCTGGGTGCTGTTCACAGGCTTCACTTTGACATAGTTAAACTTTCCTGTAGCATTTAAATTTTTGTTTGCTGTTACTGAAAGTACCCAGCATCACTGACAATAATAGTATTGCTGGTTTTTACTGAGGTCATGGATTTGAATTGTATACCACCACCTATACAGTTGCACCAGCAAAAATAAATGAGCTCTCACTTGTTACATCACAGCGGCGATTTTCCAGGGTCGGTGTAATCGAGTGACGTGAAGGAGGTGGAGAGGACTCAGAGGCAGGCAGGGTTGTGAAAGAGGAGCCTTTATTGTCAGAAAACAAAGTTCAAACAACAGGACAAGTTAACACGGAAGATATCTTGACTGAGGACACAGGAAAAGGCAGGACTATAGGTACACACAGGGGACTGATTGCACAACAGGACGCAGAGCACAGGGATTCAATCAGCAGTGGGTGAAAACAATGAAGGTGGGCTGGAAAATCACAGAAAGTAACCATGACGATGCACAAGAGAAACACACTTAAATACACTTAAAAAGGCACGAAGACTAATTATGCAGTTGATTAGTCCAAAAAAATGAACCCCTACCTCCTTTTTCTAACTACTTTTCTTTGACCTGCATGGAACGCATCAAGAGGTGAAGGGAAGGTATCAAGGAGAATTTATGAGGCCAGAGGAGAAGAGAAGGGCAGTGCTCAGAAAATCCAACTGCACTTACATTAGACTCCTTAACAATGGGATGTCTGTGGTTTTTTGAATTACAATGGACTAAAAAAGAAGGCACCTTTGAATTCATCCCAAAATGTTCTCACTGTGTTATTCCATTTTTTGCTGGAGAGATGTTCCAGTGTAACTTCAGAGGCTTTCCTACATTCACAATTTATCCAGTTCTGGGTGTTTGTGGTTTGGGTTGAGGAAGGTGAGGGGGAGCCTATCTCAGTTGATCCCAAGTAAAAATTGAATTAACTGGAGACAAAGTCAGAGAGTCAAGGCTGAGATGGTTTGAACATGTGCACAGGAGTGATAGTGGATATATGGCAGGAGGAAAAGAGGAAGACTACAGAGAAGAATCAGGGATTTAGTAAAGGAGGAGATGGTGTGACAATTCTGCTGTTTAAATTTGAGAACACCTGTGTGCACCTTTGTACTGTGTTCACTAACATTTACATAACACACAGGAGGACACAGGTACTAACGCGCAGACAAGGCAATGTCATAATAGGGTTGTTTTCTGAATGTAATAATGGTTATGTTATATGTTGATTCACAGATTTCAAGTTGCTCAGATCCCGGAGCAGAAGCCATGCACAGTGGAGACCAAGAGAGCATCCCAGGAGCAAAGGAACTCCTTCTTCGGTGGGAAGTCCTTCTCCTTGTCTTCCTCATCTGGCATCCGGAGGTAGGAACTCCAAACACAGCAAGAAGTTTTGGCCTCTCTTTCTATCCATGCTGTTTCTTTCTGTTTCATTTCCTCTGTGCACTGCCAGCACTTGAAGACTGTACTGACCAGCGACTGATGTAGTCTTGACAATTGGTTAGATTTAGTCAAATCAAATTGAGATTTATTTAAAATGACAAAAATATCATAATTAATTTTGTTTTTCATTCATGTTTGCAGGTGAAGGGACGATATTGCTACCTCGCTGAAGATGACCTCATTCACCGGCGACGGCTTGACCCGCTGACACCAAGGGTGTTTTATTTAGTTGACTGACACCGATAAACCACAACCACCTGCTGCTGGAAGTAGTTGTTTCTAATAATGCAATAATAGGAATATAACTGTATTTATTATTACATAGGCAGGTTATTGTATTTTAGACGTATCGGATGCCGCATCAGAGGCATCACAGCTACATCCGAACAGAAACGGGTCGCGAGACATGCAAGGACAGAGCGGTTAACAATAACTGACACTAGAAAGAGGGAAGCGTGTATTATACACAAATGCACTCCCGGACTTTTTTTTTTTTTTTAAAAAGGAGTGCTTCCATTTAAAAAAAAGAAAAAACAAAACAACAAAAATAATAATAATTTATAAGAATGCACCATAAAAAACAGAAAATCTCCGCCTATCAGCCTGTGGTTTGCAACATCAATGAGCATATGAGTTTTTTAGCACCACAGTTGGCTAATAAGCCAAATAAAAATAAGAAATCTGGATCATTTGACACTTCATTATTTAAAAAAAGGTATGTTTTAATTTTATTTTAATGTTATATGTTTAAATAATTAAATATAAGTAATTTTGCTGACACCAAAACTGAGGAGGTTTCAGACCTCACTTGCTCACTCAGTTAAAACCTTTTAGAGTAAAAAATAAAACCAAATAAAAATGGCGAGATTTACATTTTCGGGATGTACCGATTTTTCTTTAAGAGGGGCACCTCAGGCTATATCGGAGCATTTTTAATGACGCCGCAGCCCATTGGCTCATTCCCAGCTGCTGTCGTCATTAGAGTGAAAGAGTAGTTACAGGGGTGGGTCTCGCTTTTGTAGAAGAAAACATGTAAATAAACATGTACATATGTAAATATGGGTGGGTTTAGACAAACATGGCGTTTTGTAATTTTAAAGTATGCATGAGGTGATACGTTAGATCCCTTATAATGGGAAAGACAACTGCACTGCACCAGCGAGTGACATTTGTGGTTTATCATTTTAAAAAAAGGAAAAAGTTAGAAAAAAACCCAGCAAATGCTACCACACTACCATGCATAAGCCCGAAGGCTGAAGTGCAGCATAAGTTTAACATGATATTTGTTATTTTTCTATCATTTGGGTGCAACATCTCAGTGCTTTTTCCTTCAGCTGTTACAGTTTCCTCTTCTATTCATGAAAACACTCTATAGCTATGCAATCTTCAAAATTCAAAGAAACCACTTCTATAAACACACACACACAGACACACACGCACATATTTATTTTTTTATTTTATTTTATAGTTTAATTCAATAAACCCACCAGTGGCTGCAGAGAATTAGCGGTTTAAATGCCTCAGTCATGCGAGCTCAGTTGGCTTTAGTTTACATCCTCCTGGGTTTTCAAGCGTGTACTATAATGATAGAGGCTTTTTTTAACTGCTCATTTTCATATTTTCTTATTATGTTGTGACAAGGAATATGACAGTATGTCTGGAGGGAAGGGTATTTATTGACTGCGTTACATGTTTTCTTTTGATTTGTTTTTAGTAACTTTCTCACTCAGACTACAGTTATCATGAAACGTATTCAAGCTGAAGTGTTGCTGAAAAGAGGGAAGGATTTAAATATTCATCTCATCAGCTTGCATGCATTTATATAATATTGCAGTTTTTTCCCTGTATGATGTTTTTACTTTTAAAATAAAGAGGTATTTTAAATGCTATCTGGTTTGGTGTTGCACTGCTGTGTGGCTTTGTGGTGTCTGGAGTTGGTGAGTATGTGAGACTTGAGATTTGTGTGAGGCTAGATTATAAAATGGCAAAATATTTGATGGGATTGCTTGAACCATGATGAACTTGTGGGGGGTTGTCACCCCCTAGTGGTTCACTGTAGATTAAAGGGATACTTGAGTCTGTACTGTTGTACGTTACTATAAATTCCCTTCTTTTCCTATGGCTCCTTGATTTAAAAAATTATGGACACACATGGATTTAAATTAGAAGAAAAACATCCATCCATCCATCCATCCATCCATCCATCTTGCCCTATCCCAGCTGCCATAGGCCGAAAGGTGGGGTTAATCCTCGACAGGTTGCCAGTTACCACATTTTAAAAATGTCTTCTTCTTTACTACATGATTTTTACATCCTTCACATTTGTGACATGTGTTTTTCTCCGGGACATCGAGAACAAGCCTTAAATTTGCAGTGAGGTTGACCCTTGCAGGGAACACACGCATTCCTGTCTTTCATGTCAGAACAACGCTCACAGTAGAAAACCTATTAGTTCTTATACAAACATCAGGTGCTGGAAATTACTCATAAAATCAATTCTCTAAGCACACAGCTGTGATACGCCACGTAGTTTTCTATTTTCATAAATACACTATCTTTATACCCTATACATCCAAAGGCATTTAATGCATTAAGTCAGAAATCAAATACAATATAGACATTTATTTCTAATCTTCAGTCATCATAAATCTCCTTTGTCCTGATTTGCAGTATTTTAACAATAAAACGAAACTTCAGGTTTTTCCCTTTAATTTGCTCTCACTAGGATTCTTAGCAAAAAGAAAACAAAAAATAGTATCTATAACAAAATATCTGTCTTGAAGTAAAATTAACATCTCAGAAGTGTTGCACCTGCTAAACTAACGACTGGTGCAAATTTAAGATTGAAAAGTGCTCTCTTGAAGAGATCTCATCTGTCATGCAATACTGTGTGTCTATGTAGGTTTTGAACCATCCAGGTGGCAGTAGCTTTGAGTACTTCTTTTTAGGTTCTTCTGTTCAAAAAACTAATGGGAAGTCCCACTGGTGCTGTCACTTTGGAGGTGGTCCTGAGAGTCATTAACCTTCCTGCAATCATGTTTAATTCAATTCAACTTAAGTGAATATTATTTATATTGAACTAAAACAACAGTTGCCTCGAAGTGCTTTATATTTTAAGGTAAAAACTCTACATTAAAACACACAAAACAACAACAACAATAAAATGACCCACATGGGAAGAAAAAACTTCCTTTTAACAGGAAGAAAACCTCAGAGCAGCGCCAGGCTCTGGGAGGGGCGGCTATCTGCCCCGACCAGTTGGGGGTGAGGGGAGGGAGACAGGACGAAAAACACAGTGTGGAAGAGAGTGGTAGATAAACATGCGAGTCTTTAACAGTCTGTTACTCTTACACAAGCCCAGGTGGCAAACAGTCACATGGTGTTAGTGTTGTGCTGTCAAGTTTTGGATTCCACTGTTTGCTTTTGGTGGCGGCAGTTTGCGCTTCTTAGTGAGATTGCTGCGGGCATCCTGCCCTGCCAGGAAGTAAAGGATGGGGTCCACGCAGCTGTTGGCACTGGCCAAAGGTCGTGTAATCTTGTAGGCCACACTGGAGGCTTCCACCAAGCTGCAGCTGATCTGGTGAATGGATGCAAATGTCATTCAGCGATCTTTTAGAGTCATCATAACATGTTTATTATTAAAGAAGTGCTTGTCCTCACCTGTGCTGGATTCACCTGCCTCATGTATCTAAAAAAGTAGTAAAGACTCCTGGTGAGGTGGAAAGGGAGGAAACACAGCATGAACGCTGCCAGCACGATGATGATCATCTTTACTGACTTCTGTTTGGACCTCTGGGCTGTTAAGCCTCCTCTTTCCTCTTCGGTTCTTGCTCCAGACCCCCAGCCAATATCTAGAAGCTTTCTCACCATCAGGCCGTAGCAAACCATCACCACCATGAAGGGTAAGACGAACATGAGCACTGATACGACTGAGCTGTACACCAGGAAGTCATCGAAAAGCTCTGGACTGGTGGTGTCGTGGCAGATTCGCTCGGTGTTCACGTCCCTTACAGAGCAGATAACAGATTGCATTTGTTTCGGATCTTTAAACGGCACTCCCCCTGTCTGGCACTCAACCTGAGTAAAAGCTTGGCTGTTCTTTTAAGTGTGTCCCATTAGGGTCACCTAAGATAAGCACAGTACAAAACTGGTGTGCCACAAAAGTCGATAGTCCACACTTAAATGCAATTAGAGACACTTTCACAAAATAAACGAAGACAGAGAAATAAAGTTACAAACATTTAATCACCTAGTTCTTGAAAAGTAGAGAATAGGAGCCTGGCAGAATAACACACAGGCCCACACTGCCACAGACACCAGCCGGGCCTGGCGGGCGCTGACCCAGTTGAGGGAGCGGACCGGATAGCAGATACCAACGAACCGATGCAGGCTGATGCAGGACAGGAACAGGATGGAACCTGTCAGAGAGGGAAAAATGAATGCTTAGCATGCCTTTTTCATAGACTAATAATTATTAGTATTACTGTGTAATTCTTTGTATTAACTAATAGATCATAAAAAAACAAAACAAAACAAAAAAATTGTAACCTGTGGTTTGCACCTTGTTTGTAAACCCTCAGTGTTTATGTTCATGAAGGCGTCTCTTGCGTGTATAATGATATTCCTACCACTTAAGGCATTTTTTTTTGACTTGGTTAGATGATGTGAAGTTGATTTTCTTAACAATGGAAATAATTCTGTGATCATCCACTCAGTTATTCATTTGGCTTCGCTGAGCTGACGACTGCATTTGGGCCCTCCTAAAGCTTTGTGTTTCTCTCTTATTTATTTCGGGTTTATTTGGGTTTTTCAGCCCAATATTGGCCTCTCTGAATTGCACTGACATCTAAGATTATGATGTAAACCTATAAAATACATCAAGGGAACGGCCCTCCCTCAGCCATGAGACTGCTCATCTGAATTAAAGCTGAAAGTCTCCACACACACACACACACACACACACACACACACACACACACACACACACACACACACACACACACACACTGTATTTCACACCTTATTGCATCATACTGCACTGACAAATAATGCATACTGTATTGCAGCATATTATCTTGCAAAGCTGTTGCTCTACAATAAGTCAAGCTCAGCTTTTGTACTGCGCTGTGTGAGTTTGTAGCTTTCCACAACTGTACCGTATAAATTGGCATAAAACAGGAAGCGTATAAGCTTGCAGAAGGGTTCGCTGAACGGCCA
Organism: Maylandia zebra; assembly: GCF_041146795.1. Taxonomy (NCBI): domain Eukaryota; kingdom Metazoa; phylum Chordata; class Actinopteri; order Cichliformes; family Cichlidae; genus Maylandia; species Maylandia zebra. Next base: position 19,117,845 of record NC_135180.1, read on the forward strand.
GTCGTTCTTGTCGGCGTAGTAGTAGATGAGGAATGGCAGCGTGAAGATGTACAGGGTGTCACACACTGTCAGGTTGAACATATAAATGGTCGAGGGCTTCCAGCGCTTGGTGTGGAACACAATCACATACAACGCAGTGGCGTTCAGCGCTAGGCCAATCACAAACACCAGGGTGTAGCTGACAGGGAGGAGGATATATTTAAAATCATCATTGAACTGACAGTAGCTGGCACTGAAATTGGTTTGGTTGGTCTTGTTGTTGTCAACGCTGGCCATCTTGATGCTGAGAAGACCTGAGGGGAAAATTGTAGAAAGGAATGAATTAGTTATCTATCTATCTATCTATCTATCTATCTATCTATCTATCTATCTATCTATCTATCTATCTATCTATCTATCTATCTATCTATCTATCTATCTATCTATCTATCTATCTATCTATCTATCTATCTATCGAGAAAAAAACTATTAGGCACAAAGGACAAAGAAAATGGTTGTGATTAGAAGGATATGACATCAGTTAAAGAGGCCCTGAATCATTTGCTTTGGCATGCTTCAACAGCACAGTCCAGCATATCATGCCATACCAAGTATAGGCAAATAGCCAATTGTGATTGCACAATCAAATTAATATAATCCAGCTTGACTCACTTCATTTCTGTAAAATGCACAAGGACATTTCACAGACATTAGTTGTTGCTTTCTTTAATTGTGGGTGAAAGAAGAGAAGGAGCTACTTAAAACCATAACTGATAATTAGACTCTCCTGAAGCTTTTTTTTCCATTCAAAAATATGAATCTCTGTGTAAGCGGTGGCTCTTAAACAGACAGTACAGTTCCTCCACCTGGCCTAAACAACACCGGGACACCTCTGAATAACATATCAGCGATGCAGTTTCAAAGTTTATTTCAGACACTGATTCACCAACTTATGTACCAACAACTTTTTTAGAAAATATCTGGTGCAGCTGTGGCCCATGGCGGATTAAAAAAAAGCATGTTTTGTTTGGGCATGACAAAGTTGTCTAAAAAACCCTCCAGCTGCAAGCGGCAGAAACAGAGGAATAACTTTTTAACTCAAACCAGATTCAGCTTGGAGAGTTTCAGTGGCGTGAGCTGAACATTGCTGGCTCACACAAACTCAGGCCATTTTTCTGTTTATTTGACAAGCCCAAGTTCAGCCATGCAATACAATGGACAGAAAGAGCCTGAAGAAACAACATGCAACCTTATTAAATTCTCAGCTCACCGAGGAGTTAACCTGCAGCAGACCTTCCACCCCCTTCCTCTTTCTGATGTTGTTTTGCTCTCTCTGAACCTTTCGTTCTTCTCTCCTTTACTCTTCTAAACAGCCCTGTGTTAAATTTAATCGATAACAGACCCGAGCGTCCATATTTGTAGCTCCTAAGTTTTTGTGCATGCCATACCAAGTTGAGAAGAACTTACCTCTTCGGCAATAAATTCCTTTCTGCTATTTTCTGGTAAAACAGCCGTTCACAAATATCTCCCCCCCAAACAAACCCCAAACCCTAAAAAACATATAGCTTATGAAGTAAGTCACACTGTATGGGTGCTATTATCCTGACTATCCTGTCCAAAGTATCCTCACATTGTTGTTTGTGGTTGAATGTGTTCCTGGGAGACTGGAGGCAGTGAAAAAGTTGTGAAGACGTATGACTGTTTGACGAGTTGCGGCGTGTCCACAGTGAGCAAGCATCTGGGGCCTGAGGCTAATATGTTACATATATTCAGTAAAACCAACAGACACCTCGAACTAGTTAAATATTTATGTTTCTCACTTTGGTAAACCTAGAAAGATATATATTTGAATTACTCTTAGTATTATTAAAATAAGAAGACAGTTTTTTTTAGCATGAAAAAAGGCCTTAAATCATCTTTTATTATTAGAGTAAGAAATTTGTAAAAATGTAAGCCTGTAAACTGATGACAACAGTAATAATAATAATCATCATCTTTATTTATAGATATAAGCTGCACTAGTAAAAGTATTTAGTTCACCAACAACTAAATGGGCATTTTGCTTAACATGCCACCCCCACCCCACCCCCCAAATTCCTTAGGAGAAGACATCAGAGGTGTGTCCAGAGGGAGGGTATGAGGTGGCACAAGCCTCAATCAGATTTGCCCTCACACCTAAGGCCTGATTTAGACTCCTGTGTGGAATCTTTGCAGAGACCACAACATAACCTACTTAAATGACAGACATTGTTGCTGGCGTACGTGCTTGTGCTGGTCCACTACGTGTTAAGTACCTTTTGGTCATGCCCCAGTGTTTTATATGGAGTTCCAGCCAATAGAAACAAATCATTTGAACTTATTTGAAAATTCCCTCGGGTCAGTTTTGATAGTATCAGCAATCACCCTCTATGAGTTTGATGATAATTGTGGGTCCTTGATAATGTGACTGTTATTCTTTTACTGGTAAATTCAAAAACTGTGGAGGAAAAGTAGCCAGAAATGCACATGGGAAGTTGGCCATACTGAGGCTGAGTACAATAGTTCTGGGTTACGTTGATCTGACGTGTAGTTGAACTTATTCACTCGAAATTATTGCTTTTTTCTTTCCCGTGCTATTGTTTTCTGAAGTTTTGGTTAGGCTACTTGTTAGTGGCTCCATAGTGTCTGGGTTTACACATTTGCCTAACAAGTGAACGATCACTGTCTCAGTACCAGGAGGACACAAAAATCCCTTTCAGGGTTGTGTCAGGACATTTATCTGGTGTGAAAATCTGCCAAATCAAATATACAGAGCTGCTTCAGTTAGTTGGGCCATGCTATTAAAAAAGGTGTGTATGCCTATATTTCTTCAATCATTTTCAATGAAGCTGCCAGTGTGCAAACAAAAGTGCCCACTCCTTTGTCACTTTCCTGAATTAATTATTATAAATATGTAACAATTAACTAATAATGATCATGTAGCAAAGGGCATAAAACGTATTTCTCTCACACGCCACAATAATGGTTGTTAACCTGTGAAACTAACGATTTTTTGGATTTTGCATTAACAACAAGGGCTGTGGGCTGTGATGAAATGCACGCTGCTGAGCTTTGTTCTAATCTTAACTTTAGTTTAAGATTTAGGCGGTACACCACAGGGGGGCCAGCACACTGTATGCACACTTAAACACCAGTGGGAGCCACTCAGTAGAATAAAATTCCCCTGTTAACACACCGATTTCTTGTTTTCTTGTTTTATGGGCACAGACACATAACAATCTCTTACCTCGGTAAGGCCAAAGGAATGTATGTGCAGAAGCCAAATTATAAAATAAATCACAGATGAAAACAATCCTTGCAGGATCCTAACACAAAAATTACGATTCATAAGTGGGTGGCAGCCATTTTCCTCTGTTCCGCTGTCAAAAGGTTAGGTGTGAACATGAATGCGATTCCTCCGAGTGCGCGAATGTGTGTGAGAGTGTGTAGAAATATACGAGTGTGATAGGTGAGGAAGTGTGCTTAATGCCTCACCTGCTCCAGAAACTTTGTAAATGAATGATTACCTGTACCTTAACCTTGAACATAACACGTAGGAGGCAAGAAGTAAAACGCTCAATTCCTCTGAGCTAGTTTGTCTTTTCCTCTGTCTTCCAAGCCAGCGGGATGTTCTCGCGCTTCACTCAAGCTTAATTCATAACAGCAAAGGGAACCCAAAAGTTCAGAGACGCCATTTATCCTGTTTCTCCTGCTTGAAGAGTGTGAAAACTTTCCTTCTTTCTTGGTTAATAAGATCTATCATATCAGAGCAAATATGACCCGTCCTTTGGGCCGATGTCTTTGATATGATCTCGTCAGCAAACCCTCTTCTTGCCCACTTGACATTTTACCAACCTCACATGGTGAAGCTGTTCAAACAGGTCATTTACACCTCTGGGCTGTGTTGTTCTCGGGATAGTTAACAACTCTTTAACCTCTGGCTGTGTCCCCTTCACAATTTAAACAGGCTGTTATCCACCCTCTTTTTCAAAAGCCCAATGCTGGCCCTTCAAAAAGGCCTTTTAGCACTACACTTCTAGGACTGCTGAAGGTAGTCAACTGCTGAAAAACAATTTGGATAAATTCAGTTTGATTCACTCTACTGAAACAGCTGTTTGTAGAGTTTCAAATTATATTTTAAAACATGGAGATGGAGGTGAAGTTCTGATAGGTCTGTCTGCTGCCTCTGACATGGTTGATCTGGGTATCTTCTGAGATAAGGCGGTATCTTCTGCCGCCTTATCTCGCGGTGTTACCTAAAGCTTGGGTAACACCTTTATATTTTATTCTATTGCACACATCTCATACATGCCATTCAAACCCCAGAATGTAAACAAATAAAACCATCTGTTCTTCAGAACAATCAGTTGTCACACACACAAAAAACCCTGACACTCTTATGTGTGCCCCTAACAACATTAACTCTATTAATCTTCAGTACTCCATGAGAGATCCTGGTGTTCCTTTTAGAGGAGGGTTCAGTTTTGATGAGCATGTCTTGTTAAAACTTGTTTTTTTTAATCATCTGCAGAACATTGCTCTTTAAAAATATACCGTGTCTCAGTGTGAAATGGAAATGACTATACACGCTTTTGTGTCATCGCGTCCTCGATCACCCATTATTCATTATTCATTCGCCTGAGTAAATCATCTCTGTGTTGCTTCCAGCAGGTCCAGAATACAAAGCTTCTCACCAGGTCCTATAAAAGCCCACATGTGACGCTGATTTTATTCCATTTAGACTTGTTCCACATAAACTTTAAGGTTCAATTTAAGATTTCTGTGATCCTTGGCTATATGCTTCCTGGTGAATTAATACATCTATACATGACTACTGGGTCTCTGAGGTCAGCTGATTAGTGGTTGTTGGTGGTATCTACAGTAGGTCTAGGTACAAAAGTACAAAAGGAGACTTTGCTTTAAAGTTGTGGCTCCCAAGTTGTGGAACTGGCTTCCAGTGGACTAAGATCTGTGGACACTGTTGATGGCATTAAAAAGGAAGCATAAGACCGACCTGCGTAGACTTGCTTTTATTTAGTTTTACCTATTTATTCCATTAATCACTGTATCTTTTTTTTTTTTATGGGAAGCTTACTTACTTTCCCAAAAGCTGGACAACTACACAGTTTGACAGGGGTGTGAGCAGAGTGACATGCAATATTGCTTCATGGTGAAGATTTTTGGGTGATTTCTAGTCTCATGTTGCAGAGGCCACCCTGAAAAATAAAGCTAACACAGCTGGCTGGAAGAAGTGATTCAAATGTGTGTCCAAGTACTTACAACCGTTTACAACCTGATCCCAGAAGAACAATGGTTCTTCATGTAAAGCTAAAGTTTATGATTTTTTTAATTAAATCTTCAAATTATTTTCTGAATTAATTGATTAATTGTGTAAAAAATGTCCAGCCCAGTTCCCCACTATCTTAAAATGACGTCTTGTTTTGTATGAAAAGCGGTCCATGACCCGAGATATAAACTGTGTTATAACGGAAGACCCAGAAATGCAGCAGATTCCTGCATTTGGCCGATTTTTAACCACGAGCAATGACGCCTAATAAAAGCATATGCTACGGGCTGCATGCATGCATTCATACTTGCGGGTGCTGTGATACCAGCTGCAGCTGATGCCAACCCTTGACAAGACTTTTATCACCGTTCCCCAGGAGCAATGAACCCAGTGACCCTATTTTACTCTGTCTGCCCCCTGATTTTCTATAGATTTTTTGACGTGCGCCATAATCTACATAATAATAGTGAGTAATCGTGTGGATTAGACGCTTTTTAGGACTCCCTAGCCAAGAAATAATAGGTCATATGCAAAAACGTTTTAAATAACTTGTATATGTAATTTGTCTATTTATTTATTTGAAACAAAATCCCGTTTTTATTCCTACTCCACCATTGATTGAATGCGGTTTCTTGTTGCTATGCAGGTCTGCGGGACTCTGCCTCCTGCGCTTCCCCCTATAAGCAAGCTGGAGCGGCTGTAAAAAAAACAATGAATAAATAAATAAAACATTTAAAAATCTTTTTTTCCGACTTATATGCTTTAAGACAACTTTACTTATATTTTACCGCCAGCACAGGGCGAGAACGAGCAAACAAAAAGATTATCTCTTCCCGTCCTGATGGCCGTCTTTCATTAATGAGGCACGGGCGCTGTCCTGCTCTTCCCCGCACGGTGGAGCCCTTGAGCTGAGTTGCTGATGGGGTTCCCCGTTAATATCTTCCTCATCCCTTCCCTCTGCTTTTTCTTCTCCGCCTGTTTGCCTCCCCCTCTCCTGCTCACAAGAGTACAGTAACACACCAGTCCTGTCGTAGTGGCAGCAGCCGACACAAGCGTGTCCGGTCTCTCCTCGTAGCTCCAGTTTCTGCTCTGCATATAAACTAGCCATTTATCATCAGTCATGGCCGCCGGAGTACAAATTTAACTCCCGTCTTTCCTCCCTGTGGTTCGGAGGGGAGGTTTTTTTCTTTCTTTTTGTTGGTGTTTGTTTCAGGAAGCAAGAGGGGGGGAAAAACATAGAAATATTAGTGCCACACACTGATTTGGATATCCTCTCGGAATTACAATACATCTCACAAGGGAAATACCATTCATGTCAATACTTCAACATGCAGCCGCCGCCGAGGAAGGTGAGTCCGTTATGTTTTTAGTAGGGCTGTGCAGACAATGACAGGCAGATAACAGTGTTGTAAGCTCACGGTTGGACAGCCACGACAAAAAGCTTCCGGTAAAAATAAATAAATAAATACAAAAAAATAAATAAATAAAGGCTAAATTAAAGGGGAGGTCGGAAAGACCCTCGCTAGCCAACATTAGCAAGGACGGCTAGCTGGGTTAGTTGTGAACGTTATTAATGTGCATCTGTCCAGCCGCTGCAGCAGCGTGACCCTCACACGTCAAATAACGTTAGCTAGAAAGCGCTAGGTGGGCTACCGTGAGGCACAAAGCACGACTAAACGGGATTCAGGGGGAGAGACGTGCAGCAGGAATAGGAATAACTTCAAATATGAGCAGTGCTTTTAGCGTTGTGGCCAGTGAGGTGGTTGTTTTTGTTAAAATGTGGACGCTGTGGAAATATGACAGCAACCCCCCCTCCACTCCACTCTACTCCACTCTCCTGCCCCAGACAGCACAACAAAAGATTTCGTCTTTTGTGATGATGTCTCAGAGAAAGACCTTCATCAGTCCGTGCAGGGGTCACTGAAGGCAGAGCTGACAAAAAGCCGAGCATACCGAGGAAGGCGTGCAGCCAGAGCCACGCTGACTTACTGGTTCTGTATGGGCTGAGAAAGGACTCCTAAAGCGTGCTGTGCAGTGTGTATGTGTGTATACACATGAGGGTGTGATGAAGTTTCTGGTCCACTGCTTTCTGTCTGTGTGTGTGTGTCCTCCTGAAATAGATGCACAAGAGCCAATTTCCCCACTGTGAAGCTCCGCATCAGATTTCTCTTAATTACCACGTATTCCCTCTGTGCCACTTACACCCTGCGTTTACACACACACACACACACACACACACACACACACACACACACACACACACACACACACACACACTGTGGCCTCGGACATGCCATATCATGCCTTTAAACCACACACTTGTGCAGGTCTTCGCCTGACTGAGGCTGTACACACTGCTTTCCTGAACCTCCTGTTAAAATTTTTCCAGAATAAAAGCATAATTTACAAATAAATGAATAAAAAATACTCGTGAGTTACCCACTGGCAATAGCGCCGCTACCCTCAGTGTGCACTCAGCCCACAGCATCTCTGCTAGACTGTTGGATGCTAATAATTTCTCTCCCAGTGCGGCACATACAGCCCCTTAAGTGTTCTGTCTGTGTCTCAGCACATCTGCTAACAAACATGGAGTCATTTCGGCTCTCTTTTATTCGCCTTATGTGGCTTAAATTAAAGAGGCCTGACAAAGGCAATGCAGTGTCTGCCTATCTAGCTTTAAATCCATAGGTTCGAGAGTGGGTGTGGACGCTGAGGAAGTGTCTCTGTTTTGTGGATTTAAAGAATTGGTTAGAACTGGGCAAATTTAGCTGAGCCTGTGAAATTTCAGGCTACACAAGTGTTTTGCAGATGCTTGATTTTGGGGTGAACTTGAACTCTTTAAATTGACATTAACTGCATCAACGGATGGCATTGAATCTTAAGTTTAATTAGTGAAAGCATCTTTGCATCTTTAGACTGGATACATATCAGACAGGGTGTGTGTGTATTGGTATACATGCTTCATTACTGGGGTGAATCTGACATCCTCACATGTGCTTGAAGGTATGTTTGATTTGGCGGAGATCCTATGCCGGATGCCCTTCCTGACACAACCCTCCCCTTTTATCTTCTGCCTTATTTTAAGGCAGAAGGAAATAGGAAGACCACCGAGAAGGTTAATGGTTGTAGTGGAGGGGGATGCAGCCAAAAGACAAACAATTTAAACTCCTCTTGATATTGTTATCTCACAGTCGGGGATGTTTACGCCATATCTCTTCCTCTTTCCATTTTTGTTATTCATAATTTTCACATTTGCCCTTATTTGACATCTTCTTTTTCATTTTGTAACCCCCGCCCCATCTCTCTATCTCTCTGTCACCATTCCCCTCCTCTCGCCATCCTCTGGGGTTGCCACTGAGTGATAGAAGGTGAAATCAAGTGAAGAAATTTTGCCCTGATTGTAATGAACCACTCCCTCCTTATCTTCAAAGGCACAGCACATGAAAGAAAGGAGCTGTGCTGTGTTTGTGTGTTGGTGTGTGTGCCAGTGTAGTGTGTGTGGCATGTTGTTGATTGTTTTGTCTAGAACAGTCGTGAATTTGCCCACTGTTACTCTGGTGAATAGCCGATGGAATTCACCCGACAATGCACAATGACCTTCACAGCGACTCTGTTGGCAGGAGATGTGTGTGTTTGTGTCTGTGTGTCTGTGTGCATGTCTCTTTTAGCATAAGATGTGTGAAGGAGCCTGGCCACTAAATTGAATTTGATGCACACAGCATCTTTACTAAACACTGCAGTTATGGGGGATGTTAAGAGTATTCTCAGTCACCTCTAACTGCAAAAAATCCCCATACCTGCCTCACTGAAGGTCTCACAAAACCCTGACGCCGACTTTTACATTGATGGGTCATGAGTGGGAGTGTATACAGTATATGTATGTGCTACTTACAGGTTACTTTAGAGTAGGACAGTTGATGGGCAGCTAGAGAATATAGTGCTTTTCAGTATACATCATTTTGAAATCAGTGTCACTCATATTTATTTTTGGCTAATGAAGGCTTCATGGCTTAGATTCAACAAGGTGCTGGAAACATTCCTCAGAGATTTTGGTCCACATGACATGACAGTGTCACACAGTTGCTGCAAAGTTGTCAGCTGCGCATCCACCACATCCCAAAGGTTCTCTATTGGATTGAAATCTGGTGACTATGGACGGCATTTGAGTACAGTGAACTCATTGTTATGTTCAAGAAGGCAGATTGAGATGATTTGAGCTTGTGACATGGTGTGTTAGCCTACTTGAAACAGCTGTTAGACGATTGGTACACTGGTCATAAAGGGATGGACTTGGTCAGCAACAATACTCAGGTTTGCAGTGCTTCTTTAAACAATTCTCATTTTGTACTAAGGGGCCAAAAATGTGCCAAGAAAATATCCGCCACACCATTAGACCACCAGCCTGAACTCCTTATACAAGGCAAGATGGATATATGCTTTCATGTTGTTTGTGAGGGAACAGTTTTTCCAACCTTCTGTTGTTGAACTTTGGTGAGCCTGCGCAAAATGTATCCCCAGTTTTCTGTTCATAGCTGACAGGAGTGGCACCTGCTGTGGTCAAGGTTGTTGCTTGTTCACAGATGCTCTTCTGCAGACCTTGGTTTTAACGAGTGGTTATTTGAGTTACAGCTGGAAACTGTCTTGTTATTCTCCTCTGACCTCTGCCATCAACAAGGCAGACCGTTCTCTGTAAACCATAGAGAGGGTTGTTTGGGAAAATCCCAGCAGGTCAGCAGTTTCTGAAACACTTAGACTAACCTGTCCGGCACCAAAAGGATCTTTATTCCCCATTCTGCTGCTTGGTTTGAACTTCAGCTGGTCGTCTTGACCATGTATGCTTGTCTAAATGCACTGAGTTGCTGATGTGATTGACTAGTTATTTGCAGTAACAAGCAACTGACCAGGTTTACCCAATGAGGTGGCTGGTGAGGGCATATTTGTCCAGTTGTCCAAACAATTCTTAGTTTTTTGATTGAAACAAGTTACGTTAAAATATCACAAATTTTTAAAAGCAAATCTTTCTTTCTTTAAACAGTTTAATAGATCAGCAGATTATCTAAAAACACAAAATGAAATGCGCTCATGTTAAAAGATGTTTCTGTATTCAGTCTGTTACTTTGGGCAATTTCATGCAGCATTTAATCTAACGAAGGGTCAATGAGATGGAAATATTATGGATTGATATGGATCATTTATTGTTAACGTGCATTTATAACTTACAGCCAGGTAGAAGCTTTCGTCATTCAATGAACCCTTTTACAACCAGGAAAAGACAGCCATTTATGTCCTCTGCATTGGCCAAAATCACATCTAGGTTAATATGTAGTTACTGTTTTAATATATTGATATGTGAGGACTGATGATTTGTTGAAAGTTGGGCTTCATAGAGATCAATAACATGCCTGTGGAGCTGATGGATGAATAAATAACACATTTAATAACATGTCTTTTTGTTTCATCCAGGTCAAAGTGACACAGGAGCTGAAAAACACTCACACAGAGCAGATGACAAGACTGCACTTTAAACACCAGACCGAATGTGACCTGCTTGAGGACATGAGGTATGAACACGTTTCCGAGTCACATAGTTGTCTGTAGCATGAAGCAAGTGCGCTTAACAAATGGCAGATGACTTGAAATCTAGTCGTCGCTGCACAGCACGCTCACACGGACACAGCCGGAGAAAAGGAAAAAGGAGTGAGGGAGAAGAGAAAGAGGACGTGGACTGTCATATTCCAGTTTTTTGACAAGCAGAGAGGGTCAGGAGGATGACAAAGGAATTTCCTGCAGCCCGCTTCCTGCTTTCCAAGTGTTTCTTTCTTTCTTTTTTCTTTCTCACTTTCACCTTTTCCATATTCTCTCTGCAAAAACTCTCTGCAGTCTCTTCCCTCACTTTAATTTCTCTCTGTCGCTTTTCCTCCGATTATCATTTTGTCTGTCTCCATATATCCTCTTCAACTTAGCTCAGCCCTGTTTACTCGTGACATATGTGAGCTGGCAGTTTTCCCTTTTTGGATTAGGGAATAGGAGGAAGCCCTGGCTCCTTCACGTGCTCTCGTTTTCTGTGTTGACTAAGCATTGATTATTTATGACAGCGAACTATCATACTCTCTGTGTCTATGCTCCCATCCCAGTCTTTTGCTCTGTTTCTCATTTTCACACTTTCTCTGCCTGTTTTCTTTCCGAGACCTCCCTCCCCCCCTCTTTCCCTCCCTTTTTTCTCCCTCTTTCACTCTTGGGGGCAGCTCCAGCTGTTTGAGAACAGATTGGCTTGTTGCTGCTGGGTTTTGGAAAGCGAACAAGGCTCTGGTCTCACTTGTGGGAGCGCGGGAGAGCCAGTTAAGCATATGCAACCACGATGTGTTAGTTGTTTCAGTCGGTGAGGGATGAAGGTATGTGCCACTGGGTAAAAGGTTCCCAAATTGGCTTTGTCATCCTCGTCACTGAAAGATGCTGCCTGCAGTGTTTTCTCTCCATGTTGCTCTAGCCTTTAATGTTTTGTAATTATTTTTGATGACACATTCTCATGGTGGCAAAATCAGGAGCAGTGGGGTGGTGCAATGATTAGGGAAATTGGCTTGCGATTGGGAGTCCTGGGCTTAAGCCCCTGCAGCCACATGCATCTGCTTAGTCGATGTGTCCTTGAGCGAACCACTGTGGTCCCAGTCTTTTGGCTTTAGCCGATTTTGAAAGATTATTATAAAAGAGCAGAAGGGCTATCTGAATTTCACACCAGCAGCATAGTGTGATGAACGTATCCATTTCGTCAACCGACTTCAGCTCCCATTATGTTTGTCCGAACCAGCAGCCTAGTACCACAGGTGCTGAAAGGACAGCAGTTGGCTAAATTGCGAGTTGTCTTCTGACAGGACTGAATCGCTCTATAGAGAAAATGTTTTTCAAGAAATAGTTTATGTGAAAGCGGAAATTGTTTATTTCTGTTATGCTTTTGCATCTTCTGGGTTGAAACCAACCATTAGAGCTGACATGTTCTGTCTAATATTGTTTGTTTCATGTTGGATGACGACACTGCACACACACCACCTCTCGTTGAGTAAATTAATAAAAACTTAATATAAACTCATTTGAAAAATAAAATAAATACATCCAAGTACCTTAATGAAGCATTTAGACAAACAACTTCATACAGCCTGTAAATGAACAAAAAAGTTAGGAATAACATATGCAGGGTGGCTAATATTACCTAGTATGGGCTCTGGGTCCAAATGCTATCCCGTAATTGAAGAGTTGGCATCCTTTACTATCAAAAGAGACATTTTCAAGCAATTTTTAATCTGAAAATTTGTGGTGGGGCTGCAAAACATATTTGAGCCTTACAATGAAGGTAACACAGCCTTTTAAATATGAATTAGCCTGTCAACATTACTAATAGGGTGTAAATAATTAATCCTTTAACACAAGTAATGGCTTTTTAGTGGGCTGCAGTTGCATTTTTGTTACAATATCATGTTTTTGTTACAAAACTCTGGAATGAAGTTTGTTTAAATTGTTTCCTTTTTTAAATCAGTTTTTTATTACAAAGAAAAAGGATCATTTGTGAAGCAGAGGAAGAGTATATCTTTTTGTATTTACTTTGCAAAGAGTAGTTATGAAGCTTTGCAGGCCACTGTGTTCCTGTGCAGATTAAATTAAAAGTAGCCTACTTTGAGAAGAGCTGTAACATCCAAAGCCTAATAGCTTTGAAGATATTAAAAAAAAAGATCAGGTTCAATTTTATTTTGTCTAAAGTCCAGCTGCAGATTAAGTAGTACCAGTAAGCCAGCAGTGTTGGTGGTAAATGCAATTAGGTTCGTCCATGGACCGTTTATGTGTATATATCCATCCTAAGGTTCAGCAAAGTAAGCTATGATGCAGGTTATTTAAGCATAAAAAGGACTATATAGGCAGCACATTTATACAAATGGAAAAAGGAGCTGCATGTCTCTCTGGAGCTGCAGTTTGAGACTGCTGCACTAGTTAATACTAGTTAATAGAGAAAAAAGAAAAAGACTTAATGCAATAAATTGAAAACAGCTTCTTTTCCTTAACTTTACGGAATTTTAATTGAGGTGTTTTGTTGCATTTCAAGAAAGTGTATGAACAGTCTCATCCTATGAAGCCTTAGAAAACCAGAGAATAACATCTGTGCTTATCCTTTTTGACTCTTTAACCTCTTTGACTTGCTTTCAGTCTCATCAACATGATTTCATTAATCTCCACTGTTTCTTTGAGGAATGACCCAGCCTTTAAGCATCACTGTAACAGAGAATAGTGTTATAATCTTTTTTCCTGTTCACTTTTTACCTGAGAGATCTGTAAACATTACAGCTCTCACCAGGCTTCCAGGCAAAGCTCCATATGGCTCATCAGCATAAGCAACGCTGGGCACATGGCTCATTAACATATTATTACATATGCACATTACCAAAGATATTCTTCAGCCTATATTTACACACATCCGTGTGACAATAAATGTGCTTTTAGCAAATGATCTAACAGAACAGACCCTCAGTTAGACTGTATTTCAAGGCAAATGTGCTTTTCTGTTGTTGCTTAAATCTGACATCTTTTCTTTGGTTGTAGCTATGACCCATTGACTGATTTTCACATGCTGGTTTTTCCTTTTAATTTATTTGATTCTTTATCTAAGATTAATAATATTTCTCCCTGATTGTGTGTATTTGTGAGGCAAGAGTTAATTCTGATGTCAGCATGTCAAGTGGGTGCAGGGAGGACCATCGCACTGGGCTTTTGTGCTAGTTGTGGTGACCGCCAAAGGGTTGTTTGCGATGCCCAACTCTAACACGCCAACCATTGTACTATAATACACAAAGTCTCACTCTGTTTGTTTTCCTGGAAACTCCTCCTAGATGATCACAAGTTGTGGTGTACTCGTACAGGCCCCTGATGGTTCTTATATCAGGTGTTATGAGATAATCGTGTTGCCTAGCCAGTGAGTTTATGCACACCTGTAATACCTTGTAAAAGGAGTGCAATTTTAATATCACAACAGTAACTTCTCAGTTAAAGTCACAAAACTTTTTCGTGATGTTTTGTGATGCTTTTATGTTGCCCAGCAACCACCTAACAATGACACGAAAAAGGTCAGTGCAGTTTCATACTTTAGACATCTGTTTCTCCAATTAATAGATCAGTATTATAACTGTCAACACATTTGCTAAATACGTTCTCGATATAATTTCTGCAGTTATTATTTTCTGCTTAGCTCTATTTTTTACTTAAAAAAACCCAAATCAAATACCAAAGCAGCTGTTTGCAGCTTTCAGGACTACAGATTCTTTTTTTGGGCGGTGGCAGGACATCCCACACTCAGAGCAATCCTTGGGATGCACTCAAAGATCTTGAGTGATTCCCAAGGGAAGAAGCAGGTAGGAACATGCCCCATATCCACACTGGGACAGAATGCAGACTTAATATCTACAGTTGATGCTTGCAAACAGTCACTAGACTACAGTAGAAAGCTAATCAATTGACGAACATGCTTTGTGCTGTCCTTGTAAAAGTGCATGCGTGACCTCTGGAAACTGACTCTGATTCAGCTAGTCCTTTCCTGAGATGGTGTCACCATGACTAGTTATGACTAAATAGTTTCCATATACAGTATTTTTAAAAGATGGACCCTACAGGAGAGCAATGACAAAAACATTCATGGTTGACAGACACATTTCTAGTATGAAGCACACATTAGGTTTTAACACTTAAATCCCAAAAGCAGCTCTGAGGTTATTTACCCTAATTAATCCACAGACTGGCTTTAATCAAAGCGCTCAGTCACACACACATGCACACGCATATACAAGTTTATATCTACTGTGTCTCCTGCCTGTGTGTCAGCTGTACAAGGTATGAGAGGAATGATAACGGGAAAAAATGGAGGAAAGATGAAAGAGAAAGGACCGTGTATTTCATCCTCTGGGAGTGCATTTCAGCTAGTCTAATCTTAGGAAGGACAAGAGAACGGGAGAGAGGAGAAAATGATGACGAGTTGGTGGATTCAGGGAGTCAACTTGGTGTCCTCAATCCAGCTAAATCCCCTATACCCTTATGTCTCCCTTAATAGCTACAAACGCATCATCCTGCGCTGACCATAGAAATACTCTCATACAGTGTGCTGTGCTCATTATCATTTGGCCATGCATTAGCTATTGTCTGTTAGTTTAGATCAGTGAACAATGTGCTATATATACTTTACTGTGCAGCTTCATTTTGCTGTAAGGTAACTCTTCGACAGGCTGTGATGTTGTTTAGAATAAATGCAGAATGTTGCAGACAGAGTGCCCTGTGGAGACTTTATAAAGAGCAGTATTAATTGTGGAGATGTTGCGACATTAATGATAAAATAAATGATAAAAATAGCAGCCTGGAAGCTGATGCTCGGACTAGATTGCTGGACTGGATGTGATTTACCCCCCATGTCTGTCCTTTGCATGATTCACTGGGATAAATGAAATTTGTGTTTCATGCAAATTAATTGACCAAATCCTAGGAATTATCTGCAAATATCATTAAAACCTAATGGCTCTCCTTGCTGAGTAGCTAGATGAAACTGTCTGATTTGAACCCAAAAGTGCCACCAAGAGTTCTCATTAATGCTTTTCATTGCAGCCTCCATAATGAAGGTAGATGGGGAACAGAATATCAAGGCCTTGTTGCATTAAAAAACTAAAAAAAACCCAGACTCACACACAAATGAATGCAAGGCTGATTCACACCCTGATAATGTAATTAGGTGTAGGTACATCTGTACTCGACAAAATAACACTGCAGACTGAATCATAAGAGGACCCTGCATAATACTTGGGGTTGAAATGACAAAATATTGGTTACAAGTAGGGCTGGGCGATATGACCCAAAATTTATATCTCGATATTTTTTAGCTGGATGGCGATATAAGATATATATCTCGATATTTTTTTTAAGCCATAAAGTAAGAACAAAAAGAGTTCTTAGCCAAAGCTGTGTCCCAGATGTCACACAGGCACTTTTATTAACATACAGCACAGATGTACATGAAAAATTACTCAAAATTAAATTATGAGCATTCATTAAATAATAATGCTCCATAAATAAAAGAAAACAAGGTTGTTTTTGTGCTAAACAAAGAGCTCACAATTGTGCAGTCAAAATGTAAACTAAAAGACGCTGAGCGTAATAACAAAGACAGACAGATTTTACAGCTGCTCTGTTCCCAAGTTTTACTGTGTGACTGATAGCCTGGAGTTTGAAATCCGCTTCATAACCACGTCTCTTACAGGTGCCATTTATGGTCCTTATACACACACAATACGGTAATATTACGTTGATGCACAGTACGTATCACTCCGTGAAGCTCCTCGGTAGCCGTAATGCGCCGACAATCTATCAAGCGGTGCAGCTCCGTAGCTTACCAAAGTCGTACTCAAACATTTTTGACAGATTGCTGAACGCCGTGTACCACATAAAATCGGTTCGCGGCCACCAAGCACAACCAGAATTCATACATAAGGCGCGCTATCAACTTTTGAGAGAATGAAAGGATTTTAGGGTTAGCGCTGTTAGCTCGTTAGCGCGGTTAGCTCGTTAGCATGTTTAGCTCGTTAGCACGTTGACGCCGTCCAGCCCCACGCATGGGGCGATGCGCAGTAACTCGTTAACGGAGATTTGCCGTGTCCGTCTTGTCGCTGCCTGCACGTGAAGCGATGGGGTAGGAGGGGGAGTTGTCTTCAGTGAAGGCGAGGCGGAGTAACGTTGCGTAGAGACAAAAGTGGACGAAAGAGAGGCAAACTTGCGGCTCCACAACTATAATTATAACGTAACATAGACTATATCGATATAAAGGATATTGTCACATCTTATATCTCGTATAAAAATATATCGATATGTTTTAAAAACTCGATATATCGCCCAGCTCTAGTTACAAGGTTATTTCTGTATTAAAATAAGGTGATCCTGCAACAGTGGCTCAACCTTACCATTATGTTTTTATGTAATAATATAATAAAGTTCAGTGTCACAGCCTAAGCAGCTAAAGCAACCATTTGTTCTGTGGTGGAGTCAGAGGATTTTTAAAGATTTGCAATATTTTGTCCTTTGGAAAAATAACCCGATGAACAATAAAGTTCTCAGCAGCTAAATATAATCCATTCCATCTCTGTTGTAGACCTATGTCTTTCAACTTGTGGCCTTCGTTCGTGTAAGTGTTTCTGGCATTTTGAATTGTTCATTTTGTTTTTTCCCCCCCCTGAAGTAGGTAAAGATTTTTTTTATGAATATCTACTCTTTATCTTTATTTTCTTCTTTTTATTATTTTTTCATTCTTCTTCTTTTAAGGTCGTAGTTCTTTTGTACTTTAGAATTATTAGAATTAAATCAAAGTGCAACTGTGAATTACTCTAGGGCCCTCTCTTTTCCAAAGGGTGTTTTTAATGGGAGAGGATCAAATTGCCTCTGAATGGAGCTGAATAGACTTGTAACCTGTCAGTGCAAGGGAGCATATGAAATAACACTGAGTATTTGAAAAATGTAAATAGACATTTTGACAGAGCAAATGAACAACGAGCTTTCAGATTCCTCTGGTTTACAGCTGCACTTTCAATCATAAACCAAATCTGACCTCTTAGTACACTCACTAACAATATTAGAATCAATATCCATAGGCAGTAGCTTTAACAATTATGTTTAATTAATTAAAAAAAAAAATCAGGAACAGTAACTAAACAAAGGATTCACCAATGGTCCAGGGTCAGTTCTTGGGCAAGTTGATTGGCCATTTGTTGGCCTGTTGGGACCATTGACAGTGTTCTCAGATATCAAGTAAGGCTGAAGCAAAGTGGCTAAAATGAGCTCTAAATAACAAGTAGTCTTTTCACATTAAAATGCCAATAAAAGTCCTTCATCAGTTCAGTTGTTGCGACAATTTAAATGTCAAGAAAGGTGTGTAGATTTTCAGTCATCTACCTCATGGCGATCTAAGGAGCCTGGAAAGAAAAGCGACAGGACATCTTTAAGTTTCTTGAAGACGTTTCAGATCACATCCAAGAAGCTTCTTTAGAAGTTGTTAGCCAAATTGTGTCTGGTTTCATCCAATGGTAATGATCCATTTTGTAACATGGTGTGATCAAAAGGACCCAAAACGAGTGACTGAGTGCATAAACTCATCAGGAAAGATGTTAACAGAGGTCAAGACCAAGAGCTGTTTTCTCATATACAGTGGAACCCCGACTTACGAAATGAATTCGTTCCCGAGGGTCTTTCGTAAGTCGAAAATTTTCGTAAGTCAAAGCACCCATCGCGCCTTTTGAGTGAACGATAGGCTATAGGCTAATTGCAAACTGCAGCAACAATACGTCATTCAAGTGGAACAGCGAAGTGCAAGTACAAAAGCCAAGGGGTTGTCACATGATTCGGAAGGCATTGTGGGCATTGCGGGCATTCTGGGCTCAGCCAATCAGAGTCAGCGGATTTCGTTATGCAGGCATTTTGCCGTAACACGAGCAGAAATATTGCCATTAAGTGCCTTCGTAATTTGAATTTTTCGTTAAATGGGGTATTCGTAAGTCAGGGTTCCACTGTACTTGTATAGGATCAGAAGTCTTTTTGCAGCCACAGCTTTTGCTCTTTGGCACACTTCAGATGGGGTGGAAGGTGGAACTCTATTTTTCCAACCTGGAAGTTATATCTATGTCTTATATTGCCTATATGCTGACATTCTTTCTCTTTCTCTTTCCAGCAGTGATATCTGTAGCATGCAGCTGTGAGTCTAAAGTCCAGTACTTATTTTAACCTACAATTTGTAACATTTTCAGTTACCAATTGTTTGACAGATTTAAGTTACTAATACAAAAATTACAAATGGGATATAAAGGTGAACAACATCAAATGCACCCGTTTTAACGACACTGTTCATCTTCATAAAGTTGATTAATCTGAAGACATAGACAAAAAAATCAGATATCACAAACAATACGAGGTCATAATAAAAAAGCATTCCAGCTGATGTTGGAAATTATTTGGCCACCGACTCACACCCCAGCACGGCCTCAAATGCTTTGCCATGATATCTTTAGAAAACAATATATCATTGAGTAATGGTAAAAGTTTCACTGTGATTTTTTTTAACCTGGTCATAATATATTATTATTGAGCAACAGCTGCCTTCACAGTCACAGAAAGTGTCTTAGTCTTTGAGGACAGAGATAACAGTAAC
Organism: Maylandia zebra; assembly: GCF_041146795.1. Lineage (NCBI taxonomy): Eukaryota > Metazoa > Chordata > Actinopteri > Cichliformes > Cichlidae > Maylandia > Maylandia zebra. The sequence continues at coordinate 19,137,335 of NC_135180.1, forward strand.
TCTAAACACATGATCAGAGATTTACTTTTTGCCTGTCAGTGTTTTGTGGGGTTATAGCAAAGGTGTGTGTGGGGAGAGAACTGGTAGGATGAGTTTTTATTCTAATACTTAGTACTGCTGTCTTTAATACTAGCACACACCCTGTGTAGAATTAATTTATTGTAAAGGGAACTCAGATTTCATCTCAGCTTATCAACTGTTGTCTTTTCTGAGATGAAGTAAACATGTTTCGAGCTGAATGCCAGCTTGGTCTTGGAGAGGAAAGACTGCTGCAAATCTGCTGTATTATGCCTCGTGTCGATCACCAGTGTGAAAACATGGCCATTCTCCTCGGCCTCTGTCTCACCCTGTGACTCATGTTGCTTATCCTTTTGTCACTGATCTCAGTCTGTGTCCCGTTAACCATTGACCTCAGCTGTTTTCTCATGTTTGATCATTTCCTCTCTCTGCTTTTCAGCCTCTTGCTCCTCTTGCCCTCAGCACTCACGCACAGACATACAAACACACACATCCACTGTGTCCACTCTCAGGCTCTTAAGTATTTCCTGTCGGACACACACTCATCTGCAAGCCTGCACATTTTCTCCCTCCCTTTCTTCTTCACACACAGCTGATGCTGACATGCTGGCTTTTCGACTCGTACACCATTCAGTTACGCACACGCACCCGTGGTGGGCAGACAAAAGGAGCAGGGTAGAGAAAAAGTAGTTAAGAAGCAGAGTGCATCAAGCCAGAGAGAAAGGGTCAGAGCAGGGGAGAGAGGCACGAAATAGAGGTGCAGGTGAAGGTATGGAGAGGTTTTCAAGGGATAGATGTGAATTGTTAGCTGAATAAATCTAGGGGGTGAAGAAGGCAAATGCAGATAGACACAAACATGAAGTACAGTATAATCTTCAAATAGATAACTACTTAAATCTATATAACTTTTAAGACCTCACTCTGAAATGCCTATTCTGTTTATTTTGACTATTTTAGGAACACAGTTTCTCATGAATGTGCAAAATGGGTGTGAAAGACATTTCGAGCTGATAATTGGGTGTTGATGTTTACATATGCTGGCTACACTGGATTGTAACCATGGCAGCATGAAAAGCCCAGACATGTCCAAAGATCCCAGCGAGGATGAGTGTTTGTCAGCATTTCTGTGTTTGTACTTTCTGACTTGTATGTTTCAGGCTTGCAGGATCGATTGTGTGTGAATAGAGCGAGCAGTCATGTTTCCATATGTGCTGTGGTATGTTCAGGTGACAGATCCAGAAACTAGACATTACAGCCATTTGGAGCTATTGAAAGTTAAGCATGTTAATTTAAATCTTTTTAGGAGATTGGTCATACAGAAGAAATTGAAAACTGCTGAAAACTGCACCTAGCTTCTTTGCCTTAAAAACAGCAAGGATTCTCTTATACCAACAAGGTATACCAACTGCTTTTTCACAGTATGAGATTAGGTCATCCAACGCAGTTACAGGAGAGCTTGCAGGGGCAGGACCATAACATCTAGTGCAGTAATCTTGTGTATCTTGCCGTAGTGTGTTAAACTCAAAAAGATAGCACAGGCAGTTGATTTTCTAATGCTTTGACTTGAGTTGCTCTTTTCCATGGCAGGTCTGTTTTCATATATAAGGCGCACCGGATATTAAGGTGCATTAAGCGAAACAAAACAGTCAGATAAGTCAAACTTTACTCAACTCATTCTTCTTGCTTCCTCCACTTCCATACCATTGATTATTAATGTTGAATTCTCTCGCAGCTGCTCTATTCCCATGTTGTTGCAGTATATTAATGACTGACCTCATATTGTGGATGGATTACCTCACGGAATTGATATCCTGTTGTCTCTTTGTGTAGGCGCTGTGGCTTAGTTGGTTAAAGCGCCTGTCTAGTAAACAGGAGATCCTGGGTTCGAATCCCAGCAGTGCCTTTTGTTCCAACTCCGCTACACTTGTTCAATAATATTTTTCTCCCTTTCCATTGCTATTTAGTACCAAGTAATTTAAGACACTTGCACACTCTTGGACAATTTAAGACACTTAATTTAAGACACCAGCAGATACTGTGTCTGTTTTGGTCAAAGAAGGAAATCCTGCACTCATTGTCAGCAATGCAGTGTTGTGGCAGCGCATATGCATCATGATAAAGTACAACCAGTTATAGGAGTAACTTGTTTGTGCTTGTACTGTTGTTTGCCCTTAAGCTTAGCCCCTGCTATCCGGTTGTTCAGTGATGACGCGACGAATCCTACTTCCGGGCCTAAAGTAGTCTGCGTTTAATATGGCTTTTGTGTTGTTAACATGTTTAATGTTTTGTATTTTCTTCTATTTGATCTCAAAAAGCTCCTAAAACAGTCAGTGATCCCTGTTGACCTCCCTCAGCTTTTATTACCACTAATGATTTATTTAAGCTCAGTTTTTAAAACCTTAGGATGTAACTGCAGCCCAGCCCATGCAGCAGTATATGAATGAACTACCTCGTATTGTGGATGGATTATCTCAGTTGTTCTCCTGGCTGAAGTTTGGTCCTTTTACAGCATCCTGCCATGCGATTACATTTGTTTCTGACCACTGAGAACACTCACGTTAACTTTTATCGAGTGGAAAAAAAGTTAGCTTGTTTATATTATGCTAACATAGCTGTGTCGCTAGTGGTCACGTAGCACATCATTATATACCAGCTAGCCCAACTTCAGTAACCCTACAAACGTCACAGCTGTTTAGTTTTCTGTCTTCATTTATGCTGGAAGTGATAACAGAGCTGTACGTTTTAATTTGTTTCCAAAACCCCGCAGTCAGGACATGCTATATTGTATTTAGATAGAAGCTAGCGAGCTAACTCCCTGCTAACTTCTAACTCCGTTAAATGTCATAAATTCCGTTTTCATGGATGCCTGGATGTTAAACTCAATTGTTACACCTGGTAGAGCAGAAAGCTGATCAATTTATTAAAGATGAAAGACTTTAGACAGTTTTTCAACTCTCAGTAATGCCACAGTGATCGTTTGATATATGGACCTGCAGCGGAGTTTAGGTCCAGACACGGCTAGTGACGTCAGACTGAACAATCGGATGGAAAAACAGGAACACGCATGAGGTCCACATACATCTCATTGGTACTGATAGATGATTCTTAAAATGTATTTATTTTTTACTCTATGATGACTCTCCCATTCTTTTTCCATCAGAACATTTGAGCCATTGCCTTAAGGCTGATGCATGAAGCTCGCAAGAATGTCACTCAATGTGTGTAACCATAGACCTATGCAATGTGATACAAACACCATTAATTCCACCTATGTTAACCTTGGCTATCAATTGAGATTATATACTAATATAATTAATTATTAGAACTATACTTTTTCCTTCTTTAGCATGGAGCATGAAATGATTTTAGTTTAGACAGTTGTTTTTATGAGTGAAGTGAAAGCACTGTTATTTCTTGATTGTGCTTTGCCTTAAAGGCAGGAAGGATTTTTCAAGGTATAATTAACAAGTTTGTCAAGGTTTTCAAACGTGGTTGTTGAGCAACTAGCAGGAGCATGCCTCTGTGACTCAGTAACATGTAATGCAAGAAATCTGTCCGATGTTTCACTTCAAGGCACATGTGCTTTGCTATTTTGCTTAGTTGACAATTTTAAAACATCTGCCCCGTGTGAGGCTCGAACTCACGACCTTCAGATTATGAGACTGACGCGCTGCCTACTGCGCCAACGAGGCCTGTGTGCTGCAAATGCGTGTGTCCCTTTCAGAGAGCGGATACTAAGCCCACATGTGGACAGGCCTGTTTGGGGGAGTGTGCGTGTCGTATTTCAGCGGACAAGCACGGGGCGGGGTTAAATAGTAAACACATGCTCCAGCCTCTTGCAGCAGATCAGTGATAAATGGCAATGGTGCAGATTTACTACAGTCTCTTATTTAAAAGAAATTTGCTAAGCAGCCTGTGTTTGGAAACCAGACTGGATATAGCAGCTTTAACACAGAAATGATGTCTGGGGAAAGGTTTGACACGAAGCACTACCCTATTTGTTTGGGCTGTAATTATCATACAGGCCATTGGTGGTAATTATTCTGTCTACTCTTACAGTGTTGTCTTCCCCTCTGTGTCTTCTTCCACTGTTCGCCTTTCCTGATGGTACTTGATTTTAGATGTTAACAGTCTGTTGTCTTGATCGGATTTAAGACAGCATCGGTGACTTGAAGTTAAAATATATTGTACAATAATAAGAAGTGTGGTTGTAATTATTCCAGCAATGTCAACATGGGATACATACTGGGACTGAATGTACCCTGCGCTGCTTTATCTGATGATACAAAGCAAAAAGCCTCGAGCTATTGCGTTTTCAAAACTAGGGTATAATGGTGCTCATTTCTCAAAGCCATGTTAAATTAACATTGAGCTACAGCAGTGCTGCTCCGAAGGTATCTTGAGTGGGTGTAAGCACCAGCTTGTAATGCCTATAATGGAGTCAGTATACGTCTTCTTCCAGATACAGATTATTTCTGGTAGTAGTTTATATTCTGTCATGTTTTCATGCCCCCCTCATCCCACCCCACCCCACCCCCCAACTTTAACTGAGGCTCATATTTCTGCCAATCTGCTATTTGTTGTTTCACGCAAAGAATAATCTGTGTAAAAGTCCTTGTCCAATAAAGCCTGAACAAGTTACCCAAGTGTGATCAAGTGTGATCAAGTGTGCTTCTGCGTGGGCCACAGAGCTCTGGATATCTACATGTGAATGAACTAAAGGTTAATGCTAATGATTAGGTTATTCTTGACACCTAAACACAATACCCTCATTTGCATGTGAGAATAACGCTCATCCACACTAGTGTTTTTTTCCAAAGAGTCTCCATCCACATTACCAACCCAGAGCAGGAGGAAAATGCCTGCTGTCTTTTCTCTTAGGTGGCATACATCAACATTAAAGTTATTTATTTCTGCTAATACAAGTCTTTAATAGCAAAATAAAATTCATGTGATCATCATTTCAGTCATAACTTTTAGAATAGCTAAAAATGTCCATGGCTTTTTTCTGGTCTGACCTGAACTTCTTTTGAAAAAAATGTTGATTCCTGCTTAGCCTCCATGCCTCTCTTCAGCTCTCTCAGGGGTGGGTGGCATTGGCAGCAACTGACCAATCATAATCATTAATAAGTGTACAGGAAGCAGAGTGCCTGATCATACTATGATGTTGCAACAATATGGTAAGGTTAAATAGGCTTTGCAGTTGTATCTCTGTGGCTTAGTTGTTTAAAGCGCCTGTCTAGTAAACAGGAGATCCTTAGTTCAAATCCCAGCAGTGCTTTTTGGTTTAATAATATTTTCCTGCTAGACCTTTTTGCTATTAGTGCCAACTAGAGCTGGGCGATATAAGATTTTTTCATATCACGATATGTTTTTTTCATTTCAGGCGATAACGATATCTATCACGATATAAGCCAAATAACTATATTTGTAAGATTTAAATGTGCCGTTGCTCACAAGTAAAATGTGAAATAATCAGCAGCTTGTTTTTATTTAAATATTTATTTCCCATAATAAGTTCAACAGGGTAGATGTACTTAAGGAACATGAGACTTTTTCAGATAAATAAAGGCAAATATTGCAAACTACACAAAAGGCAGCCGCTAAAGCGTTTAAGTTTCAAAATAGAACAAACGAAACAGACTAAATTGTCAATTCCACTTAGAAACAAAATATTAATTCTAAAAATAAATCTTAGTTTGTTTTACAGAAGAACAGACAAAACTAACTTTTGTCAATATCAAATAAACTGAGAACTAAAAGGAAATTCTCAATCTCTCCTTGTTGTATAGCTGAGCTTTTCAAACAGTGTTAACAGTTACTTTAGTCTGACAAAAGCCGAATGACGAATTAGCGCTTCCAGTCAGAGACTGAGGCTACGTCCACACGTACACGGGTATTTTTGAAAACGGAGATTTTCCGTTTTCGTTTTAAAAAATAATCCCGTCCACACATAAAGGCAGAAATGAAGAAAAACGCTGCTAGGAACATGCCAAAGCAGCAGGTGGCGCTAGATTCCTAACCGTGCAGAAATGTTGGCCAATCAGAAGTCTAGAAGCCTCGGTGGGAAAAAGCAAACAAAGCTGGGGCATAGAAGCAGAACCGAGTCGTATGTGTGGAGGGACAGTAACTGTGTGTATATGTAAGCATTTAAACACTGCAGAGTAGAATTAACAGTAACAGTATTGTAGAAATTCATTTCACTGAAACAATAAGTGGCGCACAGTGTGACGCATGCACCAGTTTATTGTATTTCCAGACTTGCTTTCGGCACAATTTACAGTGCGCGCTACTCTGTTTTTTGTCAGACTTGAAATAGCCGAAATACCTTCACAATACGGAACTTCTATGGCTCTTCCGTTCGACAATCTCTCCGGCATTGGAACCATCATCTGTTTTCTCTTCGGTCACGCTCGGTTGATTTTTCTAGTCGGCACACTCATTTCCTCCATTATCCGAGCGGTACGGTGGCTGGCTGCTTCCCAAACAAATACACATGTGCGGCTTGGCACTTGTGCTGTATGTAACAAGTCACGTGACGTGACGCTGCGGCTGTGATTGGTTCGGCTCAGCGCTACTTAATTTGGATTGGCTGACCTTTTTTCTTTTTTTTTTTAAGAGGACAAGAGCGGCGAGGTCTATCGCGATAGTTTAATTTCTCTATCGAGTAAAAGTTATATCGCGATACATATCGTTATCGTTCTATCGCCCAGCTCTAGTGCCAACTAATATAAGACGGGCATTGTACAGCTACAAGCATTTCACCCCCATGTCATACTGTGTATGGTTGTGTGTGTGTGACAAATAAAATTTGAATTTGATTTGATTTGAAGACACATTTTTCCAATATGGAGCTATTGTACTGTAATAACTGTTTTTTAACAGCTCCAGTAACCATCCACAGAAAGCCCCTTGCAAGTTTCTAAGAAATAAATCACAGTGAAAAATGTGATAAGATTTGTAAAAAGCTTTAAAAGTGGTATTGAGTTAGTTAGCTGGGCTCGCATCTGATGAACTATGCATTTAACTCGAGAATACATGTTACACACGCATAGTGAGATATATATAAAAATATTTAGATCCAATCAACTGTACATGATGCTTTGTCCATTCACATTCATGGCCAAAATATGTATCTGTTTGTGTAATCACATATGTAATGTTATGTTTTTAATTCTGCATAACATTGGGCTGTGATAAGAGCTTTCACTGTCTCTTCAACTCCAGGATGTTGTTGACTCACATCAACGGGGCGAGGGGAAAGGTTGCTTTGTGTGGGTCATAAATTCAGAAGGTATTTTTAGAAAGAGTCGTTGAGAAATAAAGAGAGAGTGGTAATTCCATCCTTGCATAATGTTGTGGTCACCAAGCTCTCCCCTGGCATACTCGGTGGGATTGCAGCATTTGTGCTTTCTCATCATAATGAACACACAGTACACAAACTGTCACTGAAAATAAACATCAGGTCTGTTTTTTCTGCCTCCTGTGTAACAAAGCAATAGGCCTTGATGCTTTTGATGATGATTTATTTGCTATCTGTATTCCTACATGTTATCTGTTGTGATATATACATTATGAATCTATCTGTTGTTTCATTTATCCTCTGTACATTTCAGTAAGTTTCTTTTTTTTGTTGTTGCAGGAGCTATAGTCTGAAGAAAGGACAACTGGAGCGGGACTATGCACAGGTAGGTCTGGCTGGACTGTCGCTAAATATAGGAACCCATACATTAAAACAAAAACTATATACTGTTTAAATATCTTCAGCTTCTCCATCTTCTCAATCACCTCTGGACCAAATTCATTGTTCACAGCGCTTTTCGTCATCCTTTACACAATAATTAATATAAAATGCTATGATATTCAAAAAGGATGTACTTACTTCTCAGTCACAGAGGGTTAGAGACTGGTTGGCAACCCCCTCCCAAACTCCAGTTACTCTGGAAAAATGTGTATTACTTGACCAATTGTTGATTGGTTTTTGGTTTTTTGGTTTGCTAGCTGTCGTTGGGTAAACTTGATCACAAAGGGGGTGCTACACCAAAAAACAGCTTGTGATTGCTTTGATTGCTAGGAGATTCTCAAAATCACCTTTAGAAAATGGAAAGTGTCCACTTGAAACTTGAAAGAAGTCCGACAAAGCAGAATCCCAGAGCGTTTCCCTGCTACAGCTCACAACTGGTGCAGCTTGGTAGCAACCAGAGTAAAAGCAGGGAGGTTGCACCACTTTAAAACATAGAAGTGTATGTATCCCAGAATAAGGTACATACAAGTTTACGGTCTTACAGTAGTTTGTTATTTACATATTTCCATACAAAATTTTGGTTTGTACAGAAACCCAAAATCATTCTATCATTCTAAGTTTAAAGCAAACCACTGATTCAGCCAAAACTGATGGGCTGGGGAAGGCTGTTCCAAAGTGTAGGTGCTACAGAAGCCTCTAGATTTAAAATAGGATCAGGGAGCAGTCTCTAGAGACCAGCCAGGCTGACTGGTGGAATAAGGTGTCAGCATTGTTGCTGTATATGCAGGAGACTTGCAATGTAGGGCTTTATATGTAACTAATAATTTAAAAATGAATTCGAAGTTTCACTGGATGGAAATAAGGGCGAGATGTTTGTTAGATAAAAGAAACAAGACTGTAAGCCCAAAGATGGAGAAAAATAACACCAAGTCTCTGATCATATGATGTGATGTTGCTAATGTGAGGGCTAAAGTAAAGAACAGTCTCCATAGAGAAGCAGAACTGGAACACAAGAGCCTCAGTTTTACTAGGACAGAGGAATTTTGAAGACATCCAATCACTAATAGCACTGAAACATTGACTGAGGTAGCAGAGCCTTTTGTTGGATTAACAGAAAAATACAGGTAAGCAATGCTCTCAAGATGATTCAGGATTAATATAGTATGCAATGAAAACATAATTGGTCCAAGGATTGAGCTTTGAGGGATCCCGCAGAACAGAGGAGCTGATGAAGACTTAGTATGGATTCTGAAGTGTCTCTCAGATAAGCGTGACGAAATCCTTTTCAATAATCTGTCAACTAGAAAGGCACGATGTGTGGAGTTAAAGGCTGCAGATCAGTTGAGCAGAACTAAAATAATCCCATTTATCTGAGCACATAAGAACGTCATTAGTAATAATAACGCAGTTCCAGGGCTGTGAGTCAAATATTGCACCTCAACCAGCTGACGGAGTGGATGAGTGACAGCTCTGTCAAGAATTATTGTTACTTCAATCTTTTATCTTGCTCTCACTTCAGTTGCACCTTGATTTTCTAATTTTGACCTCTTTGGTAGTAGAAGTACTGTGCTGTCTGTGTTGAGGCCTTGCATGTGTAATTTAATTTTCATCCAGGGCTTTATCTCTAATAAATTGAGATAATAAAATGTAATTTAATATATTATATATTGTAGTTTAATTAATACTCTAATAAGCATTGACTAACCTTAAGTAAATGACAGTCATCTATGCCACTGTTTGCAGAGGGTCTGTGCTAGTGAAAACTATAGATTTATACTTATTAGATTTCCCAGTAAAAAAAACCCCAAAAGAATATAAAAAGAAGTGAAAGGACGTACATAGTGCATTGGCAGCCTGCTTAACTTAAGAGCTTTCCAAAGTGAGCCTTTCAGATTTCTTTTTGATTCATTCTTCAGATGATTAAAAGCTCACACATGTGCTGCAGGCCACATTTGGTTTCACTTCCCTTGTTCCTGTGTAGTTATTGGCAAGTGTGTCGCTGTTTATTTCCCCTGTTTCTTTTGTATATTCTTTCTCTTCTGTTTCCTGTTTGATAAAAAGCTACAGTTCTTATAAGACGGAAAAAGGTTGCTACACGTAATTAAGCATGGCATCCACTCAGTAACATACTGAGTGGAGCTCCACTTGCAGCTTGCAGTGAATTCACCGAAAGCAGTTGTTTGCATGATTCTCACATGGGTGCAGTCACCCGTCACAAAGTGCTTTGTACTATAAAACTGGCAGTTTAAAGACCCCCTGAAGTCCAATCTGATGGTGATTTGCTGTCTCACTTGCACCTCTGTTCATGAAAATGGCTTCAATTGCCTTCTTTAATAGGTTGGCTTTCAATATGAGAACTCCTTTATCCAAACTGAGACATGCGCGGTCTTTTAGATTATACACAAATGTCTTTTCAAAGCTCTTTTTCTTACTGAAGCCAGTTTGACTAAAGTACTCATTCAGTAACACTTGATGAATAGTTTGATTATAACAGACAATTTTATAAGAAACCTGGCACATTTTGAAGTCCTATTTAAAGGTACTATTAGGTGCGGCATTGAGACTGATTCTCATTGTGAAGGAATAGACATTTTAAGCAAAAGCACCATTCAGATTCACTGGGAATCATTCTTTGATGATCCCACCCTCCCACAACCACTCTCACATAACAGTGGTTAGGTGCAGGAGAGTTTGCATTGGTCCTCATTTTCATTTCTTGTGTTCCACACAGGACTTTTGTTCGACTGTAGTAGTTTTTGGCTCAGCATTTTTCTCCTGTTTACGTCACAACACATTTTATCAACATCTGGTAGTCAGCGAGGCTTTCTTCTTCTATTTTTGTACCTTAATTGTGGCCTGCAAACAGCTGATAGGTGCATTGCCTCAACTTCTGACAGTAGTAATAATACTGAAACACTCCAGAGCTGCTTTTTTCACACCACTGTCATTTTAAACATGGCTGAGCTGTTTACATACCATGAAATTATTTTCATCCACGAGACATCCACTTTGTAGTCTACTGTTGATTTGTTGGGACACATGAAAAAACCAAAATACAATTCCCAGTAGAAGGCTGAGTCAGCATACTTGTGATACTGAGCGTTAGTTAAGTTGTGTCTAAGAAGAAGCCAAGCAGCGCTTCCAGCCAAGACTGTGAGACTGTCTGATTTCCATTGTATTTGATGTTGCTCTGCATAAGCTCCCATGACATTTACACACGCATCCATACAGTCACTGAGAAATGTTCCCAGCTAAAAAAAAAAAAAATCCTCCCGGAGCTCATTAAAAACCATTCTAGTACATAACCCGGCTTGCTCTTAAGCACATATTAACATACAGATACGCCTCCTCGCAGCTGTCCATACAACCAACCCTTGTTTTGCAGCACCAGTATCCTCACCATGCATATACATGGACTGAGGATGGCAGGAGAGAGAAGGAAAAGAGGAAAGTGCTTGTTTGTGTGTGTTAGAGGATGAGTGTCTTTATTTGCATGCGGTTTGAATGATTAAGTGAGCGTTTCCTGTGGTCAACCCCTCCTCCTCCTACTTTCAGACGCTCATTACATCCCTCCCTCTATCTAGCTTTCCCTGTCTCTCACTATTCTCCCTCAGCGCTGTCTTTTTCACCTTAGAAATAGAGGTTGCCTAGCAACAGCCCCCTGACTTAGTAGGACAATAGATTCCCTCCTAATTGTAGGTGTGTGTTTGTGGAGGAATGTCGGAGTGTAGTGTTTCTTTTTTCTTTTTCTTTTTCTATATAAATGTATGATGAATGGCAAATAGATGTTGTTTCAAGATCAAATAAGCAAACAGGACGCCCCCCCACCCCACACACCCACCCCCTTTTTTCCTCTCACAATAGGATTTTACTAGCATGTAAGGTTTGGCTCTCGTCTGTCTCTCTGCCAGACACTCAGGTAGCTGACCCCTGGTGGTGAGTCAGGAAAATAAAGCCAATCAGCCTTCAGTGAGGCAGAGGAATAACGGACATGACCCCTTAACAGAACAGCTAAAGAAAAAAGTTGAGAGCTGGGAGATGTAGGAGGACAACAGAGCGAGAATGAAAGTGAAAATTTAACCTTTGTCCTTTCAATGTGTCAAACCAGACATCCACCCGCCCTCTGCGCAGGAGTCAGCCACAATTACCAGCTGTCCATCAAAAGCTCCATGTTTTCTGAGTGTGCGGGTTAGCATGTAAGGGTTAGCTGTTTGTCCCTTATTCTCCCTCCCACGATCAGCATTACTGGAATAGTTTTAGGCTGGGGTCATACTTCACTGTACTGCCCAAAAAAGCATGCCTTCTGTGCTGCTCTGTATCTGCTGTGCTTTACTGTTACTTGTGCTAAATCAGCATTAATGTTATTGGTTATTATTGATTTATGTTGTGTTCTCTGACAAAAATAAAATAAAATTAAAAAGCATACATGAGTTCTTAGGTTCAATTCAGTTTTATTACAGTTTTATACAGCGTCAAATCACAACAACAGTCGCCTCAAGGCACTTTATATTGTAAAATCAAAACCCTACAATAACACAGAGAAAACCCCTAATAATCAGATGACCTCCTATGAGCAAGCACTTTGGCGACAGTGGGAAAGAAAAACTCCCTTTTAACAGGAAGAAACCTGCAGCAGAACCAGATTCAGTGTAAACATCAGATCTGAATATTGTAAATAAACTGAAACTAGTGCTTTTGCATTTTATTTTTTTTACTTTTTTCTTTTTCCTTCTTCACTGTTTCACCTCTATATAGTGCTCTCACACTGTCTTCAAACTGTATGTAACATGATCTCATGCACACATCCATTATACTGTAGCTGTCTTGTTAATCATGCATTTATCTCTAATGTGTCTGATATTAGATATTGTTATACTATTTCATTTGCATTGATTTCAAGGTTAATAGAAGTCTAAGGAAAAAGGAGAGACTGCGATAAAGAAAGTGACAGCTTCTCTTTTATCTCCCTGTTCTCTCACATTCTTACACTGTCCTGTATGGTGCTTCTATTCAATTTAGCCTCCACTCACTGTTCCCTTACTTTACTGTAGCTAGCCCTGCACACACATAAACAAGAAACAGAGAGCTTTGGGGGCAGATGAGTGAAGACTGGATGAGACGAGAGAGGAAATCAAGTATATTGTTCTTGGAAGTAGTTAAGAAAGTGAGGGCGGGCTGAAAAGGCAGAGATGCAAAGACAGGCAGAAATCAGATAGAGACAGAGGGAGAGAAGGCAGCTAGAGAATGGGCAAACGTGAGAGAGACGCAGACAGGAGAAAACAAGTGAGTGGAACAAAGGGAGTAAACACCGGGCAGAAGTATCAAGGTGATTGTGTTTAGCAGGACTGCAGCCAACAGACGAGTAATAAACTAAACAAAGAAATTGTGAAGGGATGAGTGAAGCATAGAAACTGCTAGTCACTTATACAGTGGGGCAAAAAAGTATTTAGTCAGCCACCGATTGTGCAAGTTGCCCCACCTAAAATGATGACAGAGGTCAGTAATTTGCACCAGAGGTACACTTCAACTGTGAGAGACAGAATGTGAAAAAAAATTCCATGAATCCACATGGTAGGATTTGTAAAGAATTTATTCGTAAATCAGGGTGGAAAATAAGTATTTGGTCAATAACAAAAATACAACTCAATACTTTGTAACATAACCATTGTTGGCAATAACAGAGGTCAAACATTTACTATAGGTCTTTACCAGGTTTGCACACACAGTAGCTGGTATTTTGGCCCATTCCTCCATGCAGATCTTCTCGAGAGCAGTGATGTTTTGGGGCTGTCGCCGAGCAACACGGACTTTCAACTCCCGCCACAGATTTTCTATGGGGTTGAGGTCTGGAGACTGGCTAGGCCACTCCAGGACTTTCAAATGCTTCTTACGGAGCCACTCCTTTGTTGCCCGGGCGGTGTGTTTTGGATCATTGTCATGTTGGAAGACCCAGCCTCGTTTCATCTTCAAAGTTCTCACTGATGGAAGGAGGTTTTGGCTCAAAATCTCACGATACATGGCCCCATTCATTCTGTCCTCAACACGGATCAGTCGTCCTGTCCCCTTGGCAGAAAAACAGCCCCATAGCATAATGTTTCCACCCCCATGCTTCACAGTAGGTATGGTGTTCTTGGGATGCAACTCAGTATTCTTCTTCCTCCAAACATGACGAGTTGAGTTTATACCAAAAAGTTCTACTTTGGTTTCATCTGACCACATGACATTCTCCCAATCCTCTGCTGTATCATCCATGTGCTCTCTGGCAAACTTCAGACGGGCCTGGACATGCACTGGCTTCAGCAGCGGAACACGTCTGGCACTGCGGGATTTGATTCCCTGCCGTTGTAGTGTGTTACTGATGGTGACCTTTGTTACTTTGGTCCCAGCTCTCTGCAGGTCATTCACCAGGTCGCCCCGTGTGGTTCTGGGATCTTTGCTCACCGTTCTCATGATCATTTTGACCCCACGGGATGAGATCTTGCGTGGAGCCCCAGATCGAGGGAGATTATCAGTGGTCTTGTATGTCTTCCATTTTCTGATGATTGCTCCCACAGTTGATTTTTTCACACCAAGCTGCTTGCCTATTGTAGATTCACTCTTCCCAGTCTGGTGCAGGTCTACAATACTTTTCCTGGTGTCCTTCGAAAGCTCTTTGGTCTTGGCCATGGCGGAGTTTGGAGTCTGACTGTTTGAGGCTGTGGACAGGTGTCTTTTATACAGATGATGAGTTCAAACAGGTGCCATTCATACAGGTAACGAGTGGGGGACAGAAAAGCTTCTTACAGAAGACGTTACAGGTCTGTGAGAGCCAGAGATTTTCCTTGTTTGAGGTGACCAAATACTTATTTTCCACCCTGATTTACGAATAAATTCTTTACAAATCCTACCATGTGGATTCATGGATTTTTTTTTCACATTCTGTCTCTCACAGTTGAAGTGTACCTCTGGTGCAAATTACTGACCTCTGTCATCATTTTAAGTGGGGGAACTTGCACAATCGGTGGCTGACTAAATACTTTTTTGCCCCACTGTAGATTATAACTTTAACATATGCTCTTACTGGGTGACATCACTTCCTCTTTCCGCAGTCACTCAAGTGTAATCATGAGTTATTTCTGAGAGTTTAAAGCCCTCCGGACAAATTTTGGGTGCGACCGTTAATACTTTAGATAAAGTACAGTCATCATTCCTACCAGTGAGTAACAGTTGTGTCATCACACTTTGTCCTGTAATCAGTACCTCTTTCACACAGCCACTCTGGACATTGTTGGGAGGGAGAGTGCGGTGGTTCGTGGGGGATTCACGCTATTATGAGTCAGCTAAATATGTCAGAGTATGGGGTGCATGCTACCTGCTAGCATTATTATTAGACAAACATTATAAAAAGCTAGTTTTTGATGCTTGTTTTTGCAGCATATGGAATCATTTTATCATGCTCATTTTACTCTGACTCAGAGCTCATATTCATCTGATTTCCAGACACTTTGCCAAATAAAACTTTAACAATCAGTCATTCACCACAAGAGCTATTGAGTGATAAAGATAATGGGATTGAGGAAGAAAAAAAGACCAGTTATCACCATGATATCATTTTTCTCTAGAGATGAGAGAGAGATGTAGCAGGATGTGCATTGTTTAATAAAATGATTACTAGCCCAAACATATTGAAATATGCTAATTCTTATGTGTTTACATTCAAAACCTCATGTTTTAAGCTGTGATTTACAAACTCATGCGGAGTTTAAACTCAGCAATACTGGTACAGTATTTACTTGGTATCAGATCGATACTAAGTAAATAAAGCACTAGTCTGCAGCTCTAAAAACAAGAGTGTTCTCAAAACACACTTATCAAAAATAATTGATCAGTCCTGCAAGGCTATTGGTGTATTGCCTTACTTCTTGTCAAAGTAACACAGGGACTGTCAAAATTTCAAACAGTTGCAAATAATCTGTCCCTAACAATACAGCCTGTGTGGTAGTTCTGTGTAGTCCACGGCAGGTGATGCATCAGCTGCATTCTGGGTACTGGAAGAGCTGTGTTTGATTTAGGTGCTGGATGAGTAGAGCTTTCATGATACGTATCGCAGGGCGACCTCTCGCTAGCTGTGGCTGTTATTTGCTCTTTTCTCACACTGGCACAAATCGCTGCACCTGAACATCACACGAGCTGGCTGGTTAAATACAGTTTAATGTCCAGTTGGGTGAGTCCTTCACCTTTTCACATGCCCTACATGAGGTAATGACTTTAAAAGTGGTGTGCAAACTCACATGTTTATAATAACAAGTGTAATTACTGGATGTTTAGCGAAGCCTACTAGCTCATATGCCTAAAATACGCAGAACTTAGCCTTTCTCCTTCTTCCTTCAATTCTCCTTTGTTTGTCAACGATTTGTTACTCTCTCTCTAACACACACACACACACACACACACACACAGGATATCCTCCAGTCTGGGTACCCTGTTTTGCCACTCTGATCACAAAAACAGGATATGTGTGTGTGTGTGTGTGTGTGTGTGTGTGTGTGTGTGTGTGTGTGTGTGTGTGTGTGTGTGTGTGTGTGTGTGTGTGAATGTGACATACACACACATAAAGACACACTACTAAAGGGAGCATTTCTACTTCACCAAGACCACATAGGGAGGGCAGAGGAGTTGCTATGGCAACATGCTGTTCAGGTGGTTGTCAGGTGATGACAGCAGAGAAAGGAGGATGGAGGGATGAGATGTCCTGTAGAAAATGAATAGAAGGAAGCTGGAGAGAGTGAGAGAGAGAGAATGAGAAAAAAATGGAAAGGAACAAAGCATACTGCATGAAAATAGAGAGGAAGGGGGGAAGAGAGGCTGTAGCAAGAGCAGTTGGAATAAAAAGATGAGCCAGGAGTAACTGAAGAGCATCCTCCTAATAGGCCAAGAGCACCTTAGGTAAGCTTTCACATATCAGTCAGTCAGTGTCCTTCTCACCATTCAGTCATTGCTCTTACTCTGATAACAGCTCTGTAGGCTGATCTAAGAGGGTCCAAGTTGTGTGCTGGCATAAAAAAAAGGTTTGGAGCAAGGACATGCAGGTGGTCAATGTCTAATAGTGAAATGGCTACTCCTGCAACTTTATGTTTTGGCTTGCTTTCAAAGGCACTCTCACCTTTAAATAAATGGTAAGTTCAGATTTGTTTAAGTGTGAATTTGCCCACAGGTTCATATTGAATGTAAGAATGTCCTGTTCTTACCCAAGTGATGGGTTGTCTTCATTCTGAAGACAGCTGGAGGTCAAAATGTAGTTTAATAGCTTTATTGACGGTTCTATGGCATAACATCCTCTATCTCCTAGCTGTTACAGTGCAGTACAAAGAATTTCTTCGCTAGAAACAAACCACAGATCAAGTCAGAAATCCGGAGCTCTTTATGTTGTTATGGATGCACATATGGAAAAGAAATACAAACAATTAAAAAAAAAATTTAGAATCCCATCTGGTAGTACAATGTTTCTCTCCGTTACTTTTCCATATGGGTGGCCTCAGTGTGGAGTGGATTAAGAGCTGCAGTAGCAGAGAGATGTGATACTGTAACAAGAGATGTGGAGTTGTAACAAGAATGAAAAAGGAAGAGAGGTTCAAACGCAGCCTGTCTTCACTGTGCTGGACAGATGGATAATCCTCATGTGAAGTGGGCGTGAATGTTAGTTTGTTGGTATTGGAAAGTTCTGCAGATGAGTGTCTAATCAGACTGTTTGAGCAGTTTAGCGTTCAGAGAGATTTCTTTGAGGCCTCAGGCAGCAGTCGGTGACCACCGGTTGCTATGTGAAAATGAATATTACCTGACCAGCTGTGAAGGGTTCTGGTAATCGTCGGTGTGAAATCAATTGCTAAAGCCTTAACCACGAAGGCCTAGACTGGTAAGTGACTTCCTGGTAACCAGTTGGGGAGTGGCTTCTGGAGGTTGCCGTCACTAGTGTGAAATCTGTTGTAAAAGGGTATATGGTGCTGAACCGAAAACCTAATTGCAATTAGTAGTTAGCAGATTCCCAAGGTTGCCCATAGTTTGCATGAAGGTGTTGACTTATCTGCAAATACTTGTAAACTACTTGCCACAGTGAAACTGTTAAAAGTCCAACACAAACCAGAAATGGAGAATGTTGGCTTCAAAGTAAAAGTGCCATCCAGATCCACTGCAGCCTGTTGGTAAGAGTGAGAAAAAGAGAGCGAGGATGACTGTTCTTGATCTTTATGTGTTCATGACACAAGGTTGCTGATGCCAGTAATCTTGCCCATTTGTTTATTTTGCTTTTGCTGTTTCTTTATCTTTCCTTTATTTGTGCAAAATAAAGGCACAAATAGATAATAAAACTAAACCTGGACTCTCTTTATTAATCTACTCACTGCATGTCATGTACTACAAAACATGCTTAGTTCACTCCAGTTGAGACATTTAGGAGATAATGCTGTTTTTTTTTCTTTTTTCTTCATAAAAGAGTTATTCTCCCTTTCTTTATGAGGTTTTTAGACAGTGGATGCCAGGGGTCACTAGGCCACAGTCTCCCCCAGGACACAAGCTTGTGTGTCAGCTGGAGGGAAACAAATATCTGGTCCAGGAAACTAGAGAAAGAACTGTTCTTTGATGGCCTCAGTCACCATCTGTGAAAGGTGAAAAAAAGCAAGATGAGAAAGAGAGATACAGGGTAATTCTGTTGAGTATGTTATAATGAGAGAGACAAAAGTAAAAGAGAGCTCAATAGCATGGTATTAGAAAAAAAGAGCACAGAAGGGATGTGTATATGTGTAAATGCAATTGGGTGTAAGGGGATTGTGGGGGGGCAATAGTTAGATTTAAAAATAGGCCTTTTGAGAATCATAATGTAAGTGATGAAGGGTGAAGCATGGAGAGAGGGAAGTGTTGGTGATTTAGGATAACAAGGAGGAGATTTGTAAAGAGGAATGATATCAGATTTACATGCAGATCTGGAAGCTTGATAAAAAAGATAAAGGGAAGAAGGTGGCTTTGAGGATTGGAGTATTTACCTTGAAACTCAAACTGTCTTGACTGTATTTTAGTAGGGATTCTTTTATTAAGGCTACCCATCCCTACGAACGTAAACACAGGGACACGAGGACAGAGCGTTTGTGAGTCACTGTTACTGACACAGTGACCCAGTCTGGAAGATGTAGGTTACCCTTTCTTGTAGCCCTCAGGTTTCTCGGGAACTGACTCGGATTTACTGATACAAAGCCGGTCTATTGTTTTGTGCACTGATACCCAAACTAAACTGTAAAACATCCACTGTACAGAAATAAAAATCCAACCGCCCATCTTCACCATACGTTCCTTTTTCTTGCATAATGATAACAGTGAATGCATTTTCTGTCAAGTTGCAGATTTGAATGTATTTTATTCGCTATGAATTCCAAACATTAGACACTGTTTCTCTCATCTGAATGACTGGGTGCAAGTGAGCTGACTCAGTGCAGTTCACAAACTTGTAATTCATTTTATTCTAACAGTCTGCATGTTTCCTATAACATCAAAAGCATCTTCTCCGGGGATTTGGCAGGGATTCATTAATCAGACAATAGGAGCTAGATGGTCCTTAATTGTTCCCAGCTCCCCATTTTTGTGCTCTTGTGCTTTCAGGCTCTGCAGAAGTTAGCGAGTCAGTACCTAAAGAGAGACTGGCCTGGAATCAACCCTGATGACCAGAGAACAGACTATAGGTAGGTTTGTGTGTGTGCATATGACACAGAAAAATGCACATATTACATAAAATTAGGAGCTGGAAGCTACTTTGTCTTCTTGCATCATCTACAAATTTATTTCAGCTGCAGTGTTCACATGAAGGCTGAAATTATACTGTGCTGGAGTCGTTCAATATTCTAGAAAAAAATCGTCATGGTCTACAGCACAGTTATGAGTCATTATTTACTGTAACAGAGGCACTGAAATAGAAGACTTGAAGTTGGATCTAAGTTATTCTGACAAACAGAAATAATGCATTGCGACACAAATTTTCTCCCCTTGTGGTTCCCTGCTCACAAAGTTTTTTTAAAACCCACATTTTAAAAAACATGTCCAATATCCAAGCAAATGGATATTGGATTAATTAAATAATCCAGCTGCAGAAACTTTCCAGCACTCAGTGCTTTTTCTCTCCTACTAGGAATGTGTATGCAGTGTGGAGGTCCTATTTAGAAGGTACAGTCCAGGTGAGCCAGTCCAGGCTCAATGTATGCGACAATTACAAGAGTCAAGTATCAGAGCCCGCTAAGACTGTTAGACTGTACAAGGAGCAGCAGCTTAAAAAGGTGAGTTGGTCATTTTTTTCCTGAAGCAGTATTTGTGCTCTGTTGCTGCTGCATCTTTCCAATGTGCTTGCTCAGAGTTAACTTCATGTTGTTCTGCTTGTTCTTCAAACATATGCCTGTTGTCTTTTTCCCTTTTCACAGACAATAGATCAGCTGAGCGGCATTCAAGCAGAGCTGCAGGAGTCAGTGAAGGAGTTGGCCAAAGCTAAGAAAAAATACTACGACTGCGAGCAGGTTGCCCACGCTATACGAGAGAAGGCCGACATCGAGGCGAAGTAAGTCTGCCGCAACACTGTGCACGTGTGTGTGTGTAGGGCTTTTCAGGTAGTTGCCAAGTCAGTTTCAGTGAGGGGATCTGGTGTCCCTGTTATGCTGTGGAGGGCACATATTTGCCTGGCACGAGTTGGGTCCACTTGCAAATCAATACAAAGCTGTTCTAATTTTTTTATTGTCTTTGATTTTGAGCGGTGCAGTTACCAGATTTAGATGAAATCGGTTGCAAAGAGGATGCGGCACCAAAAACCTCTTTGGGATTGCTTTGATTGCTTGAGGGTTGTGTTTTGTTTGCATTGAAGACACTGATTTCTCAATTCATCTCATTGATGTGACCAACAGATTTCAACCAACTATTACTTTGATGGTTACCATTCAGTTCAATTCAATTGTATTTATCTAGCACCAAATCACAGCAACAGTTGCCTCAAGGTGCTTTATATTTTAAGGTAAAGACAATTATACAAAGAAAACATTCATACACTATATTGCCAAAAGTATTCACTCCTCTGCCTTCATATGCATATGAATTTGAGTGACATCCCATTCTTAACCCATAGGGTTTAACATGATGTTAGTCAGCCCACCCTTTGCATCTATAACAGCTTCAGTTCTTCTGGGATGGCTTTCCACAAGGATTAAGAGTGGGTTTATGGGAACCTTTGACCAATCTTCCAGAAGCACATTTATGAGGTCAGAAACTGATGTTGGATGAGACGGGCCGGCCCGCAGTCTCCACTCATAATTCATCCTAAAGTTGTTCTGGCGGGTTGAGATGAAGACTCTGTGCAGGCCATTCAAGTTCTTCCACACCAGACTCACTCATCCATGTCTTTATGGACCTTGCTTTGTGCACTGGTGCGCAGTCATGTTGGAACAGGAAGGGTTCATCACTTCATGGCTCAGTTGCTGTCATTTCCAGTCGCTTCCACTTTGTTATAATACCACTAACAGTTTACTGTGGAATATGTAGTAGTGAGGAAATTTCAGTGCTAGGCTTACTGCACAGGTTGTGTCCTATCACGGTACCACTCTGGAATTCACTGAGCTCCTGAGAGCGACTCATTCGTTCACAAATATTAGTAGACGCAGTCTGCATGCCTAGAGGCTTGATATTATACACCTGTGGCAATGGAAGTAACTGGAATACCTGAATCCATTGATTTGGGTGAGCGAGGGAATACTTTTAGCAATATAGCGTAGATTGCGCCACACTTTTTAGCTTTAGTTCATTTCTGTGGAACCTACAGGTGACTGCAGCAAACTGATAGCAACGAAAGACATTGCAAGGTTTTCGGTGTAGCACCTCTTTGAGACCCATTTCACCTATTTACTGCCTGTGGGTCACTGAAGGATGTTTAGGCCTGTGTGAATAAAGCTCAAGAGAGCACTTTACACAACCGTGTATCATAACACCAAAATGAGAGAAGAGTCCTCCTAAATATCAAGTCACACCCAAAGTCTACTGGTGGTAAATCCTGTCTCCCTACACTTGTCTTACTTAGAAACTTTATGTTGGATTTTTCTTTAATTTACCACACTTCTTGGTAAATATATAAAAATGGTGTGACTAAACAGATGGTCTCCATGGTGAGGGAGAATGTAATCAAGAGAGTGAAGCTGGTTAACCTCATAAGGAGAATGTGTGTGTGTGTTTCTGTTTGGAGAGAGATAAAGAAAGGGAAAAACATTGTCATCGAGGATGAAAGAAGCAATCAGTCATAAACATACACAGGTGTTTGAAAGAGAGAGAAAAAATACAGACGAAAAGACATGAAAACAACAACAGAGGAACAGTAAAGAATAGTGTGGAAACATTGACTGACTTTAGTTTTGATGAATCAGCTAACCACATCTAAACGATGTTAATTTGATATTATTAATTAATTTGAAGCATAGCTCCAGCAGATATATAGAGAGTAATGTTGATGTTGATTGAAAGCACTTTTTTCCTGTGACCCTGGTGTCTGTCCTTTACTTTTTTATTACCTTCCAAGCTTAAGAGGCTTTCTGATTGAACAGCCACCTGACCTGTTTCTGCTCTAAGAATTCAAATCTTGAAGCTTTGCAGTCTCACAATTAGTTCCAGAGTTTGATCTGGAGCTGATGAGTGTTGTTTTCCTCCCATCCCTTGGTAGCAGTAGCTATGGTGACATTTTCACTTCATTGAATTCTCAACCCTTGGTTTGCGCTCACATCGATTGGCCAATCTACTCTTTTCTGTTCTCCATCGCTCAGTAGAAAGTAGCAGCGATGGAAATAACTGTATCGCCTGTGTGCCATTATTGGAGAGTATGCACATGCGTGTGTGTTTGAGAGGATAAAAATGGCGAGGCACAAGGAACACACAGGAATAAATTGGTGTGAATGTTATTTTTAACAGCACTCGGGGTGTAAAGTAGGACTTAAGTAGAAGCATTTTACAGGTACTCTCGCGCGGGGAACTGGCAGAGAAAATTACACACTGAAGCATTTGCATCGGCGAGTGTTAGATTTAATCGAAATAAACATGCTTTTTTTAATGTTTTTGCGCTCATGCGCACGGATACACATGCCGGGAGGAGACAGGCTCTCTCTGTCATTGATACAAATGAGTGTCTGGATCAGGCTCACATTCATCACTGTCAAGTCTCGCTCTGCTCAGGCCAGGGTTCGTCTATAAAGTCTGGTCCGAATCAGAGGATGGAGATGTGGTAGAAATCCTTGGATCTTCCCTTCTGTCGTCTTTTACTTGACATGTTAAATTTAAAAATGTGAATACACAAAAAGTTTACAGTGTTTAAAAAAAAATAAAATAAAATTAGATACTTATTATTGTTTTGTTTTTTGTCTTTTTCAGGTCTAAACTGGGTCTTTTTCAGTCAAGAATTAGTTTACAGAAAGCAAGTGTGAAGGTAAGAACTTGAAACATAACAGCGGCTTGTTTAGGCAGGGCTTTCAGATGTATTACTTTGAACAATTATTTAAAAACAAGTAGTAACACTATACACATTTTTTCTGTCTGTTTTTTGAAGTTGAAAGCAAAAAGAAGTGACTGTAACTCAAAGGCGACACAGGCCAGGAATGACTACTTGCTAACGCTAGCTGCTGCCAATGCTCACCACGATCGGTACTACCATACAGATCTGCTGCACTGCATACAGGTAAATATAGAAAGATGAAAGAAAGGAAATGAATGAGGTAAGTGGTGTGAAAGTGAAAACACAAAGCCAACATTAAAGACTCGAGATTTTAATGCTGTTGCAATATTTTGCTTTACTAGATCAAGTACTGACTTAAGAGCCTCCCTTGGATAATATCCGGAGGGATTTTTTTTTTTTTTTTTTTGGACGGGAATGAGGAAGCATTTTTCTGTTTTCAGAATATAAATTGGGGAGCTTTGAATCTAAGTTCAGTTTTGGGAAAATGTGTTCCTTTCATGAGTCCACAAAGTCAGACTCCCATTCACTGTCAGTGAAATAGCTGGTAGGGAAATATCACACACGAAAAAGTGTTGATTTCACAGTTTTGAGTCTTCAAAGAAAGTCGCAGCGTTGTGCGGATTTACGATTTGAAAGGGGCTTATGTGAAGAAAAGTGAGCCATGCTAATGTCAACTTAAACCAAATCATCGGTGGGCAGGAAATTATAATTTTCAGCTGATGGAATATCAAAAAAGACATTCTTTTGTCTTTGATCTTTTATTTTAAACTGCTAAGATGATTGAATACAAAAGGTGGTTAAGCCCAGTCTTAATCAGACACAATAATATCTTGCTGAGCTGTTTCAGTTGTGATACTGCTTTAATTATGATCTGTATGAAAATACACAAACAAAAATCCCAGTCTGTAATTCACTTACAGCCTAGCTACTCTGTTGTACAAACATGGGCTAACATGCTCACAGATACAACACATAAAGTAAAAGTCTCGAAACATCATATGTTTCCTTATATTTTGCCTCCAAAGAGCCAGAATTTCTTGGAATTTTTAAAGTGTTCTCGAGCAATAGTTCTCCAGGATGTCTGAAGGTCTTTTTCAAGTTTCTCTGGCTGCTTTTTCACAAATTTTCAGTCCATTACTTTTACTTGACCATTTTCATGAAACATTCAAGCACAAAACAGAACCTAACTCAAGGGATGAAAAGAAACCAATTTTTACATTTTTTAAGCAATTTGTTACTAGTAGTATGTCACAAAACATCATTTGTTCCAGTTTCTTGTGTTGAATCTATTAAAAATGCCAAAGATAACACAGACACGTTAGAGCATTTTTGCTCTAACAAGTGATTTCCAGAGATCTATTAGATGAAAACTTGGCATATCTCAGCATGGTGTGTCAAAACTGCCTATAGCAGATGAACAGTATCTGAAAGTTATTTCTTAAAGAAATGTGAAAAATCCAAACCCAGGACCTGAGAGATGCATCTGACACTTCAATTGGTCTATTCTCTACTGTTCACTAAAGCCTCAAAAGAAGTGTCTCAGTAGAAAGGGTGGCTGTCAACAAACATTGTTAAGGAAGGGAGAAAAAGATGTGCCAAATTTCACAACAACTGGACTGAGAATCAGTAGTCCAGAGTGGAAAATGCACGACAAGTGAGTGTCTACAGCCATCGGTAAAACTGTCATGGTTTGAAGCTGCATTTCAGCCAGTGGTGTTGGGTGTCTTGTTAAAATTTGTGGAATTATAAACATAGAAAAGCATAATGAGATTTTAACCCACTGTGCAGTACTATCTGGAAAGCGTCTGATTGACAATTGCTTAATTCTTCAGCATGAAAAATCCTCAGGCGTGACTGATTATGGTAGTTCTGTTATAGACACACATGTTGGTCTGTTTTACATCTGCAGCTTTATTGCTCTTGTTTTTCTCATTTGTCTGACCATCAGTTAAATGGTATGTACTCAGGATTTCAATAATATTAAATAAAATTTAAGTTTTTTTTCTCCTGTTTCTTGGCTTTTGACTCCTTGTTTATTTCTTCTCCCATCTTCTTTTCTGTCTTCTCTCCTCACTCTCGCATGCTCTGCCTTAGGCGTGCATGAGCATCTATACTACGAGGCCATTCTGAATAATAGATCCTTAGCTTCTTGTGACAGAAGGACAGGACTGCAGGGAAATATGCACATACACAAATATGCGCATGAAAACACACACAGAGAATGAGGGACATTGCTAGAAGGAAGCAAGCTGTCTGTCCTCCCTCTCCTTCCTGTGCTGATTCATTTGTGGTGTTTACCTGAAAATATCAGCACTTGTGAATGTATGAGTTCTCTCTGCAGTTCAAGGAAGGCGTGAAATCTTTTCCATGAATGCATTCCTGTATGCTTTTGGGGCCTTTTCATCTCCATGTTCAACAGATATTGTAGTTATCCCATGAAATGTTTGAGATTAAATGAGTTATAGTGGTAAGAATCGGCTTCCTTCCTTCCTAGGTCATCTGAGAAAAGAAAATGATTAAGTGTGAAATAGATGACTGAAGGATAATAGAATAGTTTCTCTGGGGATGATAGGTGAGGAGACTTGTAATTGATAGCCTTGTTTAGATCAAATCTTCCCTTCATAAATACTGACTGTACTGAGAGTTGTAGTGAGGCTGCGGTAATAACTTAAATCTTATAGGTGAGCCGTCCTTGTCAATGCGACAGCGTTAGTGAAAGGGCAGAGGAAGAACCGACTGCTCAACGTCTCCCTCTGCTGTCAGCAGTATATGCTGTTATTAATGTCGGTCTTTAAAGTTGCCGGCTAGACATTGACACACACAACCACACACCCTCACACTTGCACCTCTGCTGCCCCGTCTGCTCCCCTGTGCTGCCCTTATTGTTCCAACTGATGCAGTCATTCAACCCAAACACAGACACACACACATAAACACACATCCACTGACCATGGTATAGGGACGGACGGGGCTTTTTCTGGAAGCTGACTCACTTCATTTCAACACTACCGTAAATGGATGAAAAAAGGAGGGGAGGAAGAGAAGAAAGGGGGAGGAGGAAATGACCAGAATGATGAGGGAACATTTAGAGAGAAGTCAGCCAGCAACCCACCCTTAATGACATAATGTCCTTGTCAATATCCCATTGTTTTTGAGGCTGTGTTGTGTGTGAATGCTGTGGGTTGTGGGTTTTATGTTGTTTTTTTAAATGTGTTTGTCTGTATAAGAAGGAGACAGACGTAGGTGTTAGCTGGAGGCTGCAGACTTGGCCTAAATGATCCGCTGGTTAGAATAGTGTGTGCACGTTTCTGAGACTTTGGCCAGAGGAGTGCGTGTATGTGTGTGTCTCTGAGCATTTGATCACTGATGTCTGTGTGTGTGTGTGCCTTCTCTGTGTTTTGTTGAATTGGAATCTGAACCCCTTCACCTTCCTCTGCAGCTGTGAGAACACCATCCAAAGAACACACTCACATACTCACTCACACACACACTCGTGTCCCATAAACACATTTTTTTCAGTAAGTCTCTCTTTTTTGCTCTCACCCACTAATACCTTTTATACCTTTTCAAAATGCTCTCCCTTCCCCTCTTCTTCCTCTCCTCCTCCCCTCCGTTAGCCCCGCTCTCTGTCTGTTTGGCAGCGTTGCCTACAGCTTGGCAGCAGTATCCCGGCTGCCCTTAGAAAGGCTGTTCACTTGGACTGCATACTTCATTAAAATGTCTTTACATCCGTGCATCAGAAATGCTAATGTTAACAGTTGTTAAATAAAAACATCTGCGTGGTTTTGGGCCTTCTTGTGACTTCGTTCCCTCCCTCTCACCTCTTTATATTTTCCCACCATCTTTCTCTTCACTTTTTCACCTCTTCCTTTTTTAGTTTAGTGTTTTTCATAAAATCCTTTTTAATGGCCCATGGAAACATGCCATATACTGCATTTAAAGTTATAATATACAGTACGCCATGGGAGGCGGCGATGCGAGTGAGGCGTGTTTGTTTGTAACAGAAGTGGGCTTTGCTATGCTGGACTCTATTTCTGTTCAATTTGACTGTATGTCCTGTATGTATTTTGCATGTTTTGGGGTGTGTTCTAGTGAAATTTATCATAAAATAAAGCTTGAAATTACCTTCCACACAAGACGTTTCCGTTGATTTAGTCCTGCTACACAGTAGCTTATGCAATAACAGAAACAATCATTAACAGAGGAAATTGTCCCACCCAACAAATGCAACAAAAATAACACAAAAGCAAGGGAGCTGTCAATCAGTTATAGTGTAATCTATGGACTATGGACCTCAAATATGATTTTTTAAACATAGACGTGCATCAGTAGATTATGTAACAAAATCACAGTACATTTATGGCTATCTAAACACAAGATTTAATTTGAGTTTACGACAAACTAGCAACGCTTATTCACATTCTGTTCTTTTTGTCTATTTCTTAGTGTCTCCTCCTGATTCCCTTGTCCTCTCTGCTTTATTATTAAGGATTGTGGAATTACATTGAATTCATCCATGCTTCAGTGTAACCCCTGGTTCCTGTCTTTCTCTGTCTGTCTTCTAGGCCTTGGACGGCAGAATCTATGAGCACGTCAAAGACTACCTGGTGGCACTTTGTCGCACTGAGCTTGAGGCCTCCCAGGCTACACACAACACGTATCAGTTCCTTTTGGACAAATCCACCAGGGTGAGTCAGACAATACAAAAATATGCTTTTTGAATCTGTGGTAAGACATTTCTATGGAACCCACTGAAAGTGTTTTGACATTCAGCAGTCTTTTTCTTTCTGTTATTTTCTTTCTTTAATTTCTTTGTGTCTGTCTGCAGTTTAGTGGTTTGCACAGCCACCTCACAAGCAGATCTTCAGTTCTGTTGCAGAAGTAGGCACGAATCATTTTGGGGTTGTGTCAGGAAGGAAATCTGGTGTAAAAATCTGTCAAATCAAAGATAGAGCTACCTTCTGTTGTGACCCTGTGTGAATAAGGGAGCAGCTGTGTGTACCTTTTGTGTGGCATGATGAGGTTTCTATTCTACTTTAACTGTGCAAGAAAGACACAACACAGTGACTGTTTTTGATTAACGCAGCATGTAGTCACAGGCAAATTGTGAAATGTTAACTTCAGGACCCGAACGCATTATCAGGGGTTATTTTGCATGTTGCCATTTTACTGAATGTCACTGTATTTCAGGATTGTTTGCTCACCACATCGCTTCTAGCTGCTTCCTGTGTGGGACAGTTTCTCACTGGTTTCGGGTCTCATCCTAAACTACACTCACACTAGCTTTGGTTTGAATGTTATGTCTTCAGAAACTCGACTTAACTTCTGAACCATATCCCTCTTGGACCGAAAAATTAATCCCTCTAAAGTCAAAATATGAACCCACAAATGTATGCATGAATATGAAACACTCACCCACTGTGGGCTTCAGATGCGGCAGTGGGAAAAAAAATTGTCGTTTGCATCCTCGAAGGGAGCAGAAGCCTCTTCACACATGAAGTTCAACAGACTCTTGTATTGTCGGGTTTACACAGCACCAAACTTGCATGCAAAATGTACTGGATTAAAGATCTCCTTGACGCTTTCTTTCAGATAATGCAGGAGTACAACCAGCAGTTGTTCATGCAAGAGAATCCGGTGTTTCACAAAGCGCACGACTTCCAGTTCCAGCCCAGTGAATGTGACACGGTGAGACTCGCACAACTACACACAGATCTCCTGGATTAATACTCATGTATCACTAGTACTTAGATTGTTTGTACATAAACCTGTTCACAGCAGGACTGTCACTCCACTTCACTTGCTGACTCACTCACACACACACATACATACACACATACGCACAAACTCCCACACACAGACAGCAGCCAGCCATGTGGGCTTTCCTTTCATCCTGTGTTTTCTGTCCTCTCTAATATCTTATGTGTATAAAATGTTGCTTAAATCCTTAAGTTGAGTGATGAAACAGAATTCATTTACCGCAGTTCTGATTTAGAGAGTCACATTAAAACATCTGGGCCTGAGAGACCTGCCAAGTTAAAAATCCGTGAGCCAAAGCTGTGATCGCCCTTTTTTCTCTTGAGATATCTTTGGGCCTTTTGTTCCCAGACTTTGGGGATTTCTTTATGTTAACAGTTTCAGATGGAGTTGCCCAGTTAACTAATGTCTGCTGACAACGTGAAAGATGCATGAATCGGCTCTGTGTTCAGATGTTGCATGTCCGTTGGGAGCGTATCTTTCTAGCCTGGGATTTTTTTTTGTCATTTACGCAAGCTAATTTAATCATTTAAATTCAATTGGTTGCTGAATGCTACAAATATTTTAAATTGTTGTCAAGTGATCACGGTCTGTGTGATCGGAATGGAGCAGTGGGAATCATGCTGTCTCCTCTCTTCTCCTCTTCGGGGACTTGTTAAGTCTTTCTGGCTAAAAAAAGAAATTGCTCTCACTGGACACTGTTTCTAATACCTTTCTAGAGTAGTATCCTTCTCTCCTGTGTCTGAGTCATATTGTGCACTCTCCTTTCTCTACATTTCTCTTTCTCTCTCTGGGTTCTGCCAGTTTCTCCTTGCCTCTGATCTTTTGCCTTGTTTCAAGTGTTCTAACAGTTTTCTCTGTAACAATGTTCTCTTACTTCTTTGTGTCTTCCTGTTCCTGTTCAAGCTTTGCTAACAGTTTTTCCCTAAACTTTTTTTCCACTAATCGCTCCTTGTGTTTGTCTGTCTGTGTGCTTGCACTGCTGCTCTTTGGGTGTGTGGTCTGCGGATGCCTGGATGTCTATTTGTGTGTGTGTGTGTGTGTGTGTGTGTGCCAGACTCTGAGCTCGGTGCAGCAGTTGGTGGACATTGAACCGTCGCCGGTCAGTGCCATGAGAATGACCCTGGCACAGGTAGTCTTAACTGTTGTCAGCATTCCTATCATATTTCTCAGACCATGGCTTATCTGCTTCATTCATACATTCTGTTTATACTGACTGCATCATTTACTGTAAGAAGCTTTCAGTCGGCCATGAGCCAAACAAAGCGTAATAATGCAGTTTAACTTAACACCTCAGGCTGTGATTGATGTTTCAGCATGGCTCTGGAAAAATCTGAAACCTCATACACTCACAGGCTACTTTATTAGTTATACCTTGCTAGTACTGGATAATCAATCTCCTGTTTCACCACATCAAGTGCTCTATTGGATTGCAATCTGGTGACTGTGGAGTCCATTTGAGTACAGAGAACTCACCAGTTCTGTTCAAGAAACAAGTTTGATATTATTTGAGCTTTGTGACATGGTGCGTTATCCTACTGGAAGCAACAATACACAGTTAGGCTGAGGAATTCAAACAATGATCAGCTGGTACTGAGTGTGCCAAGAAAATATTGCCCACACTAACAGTTCATATAAGACAGAATGGATCCATGCTGTCATGTTGTTTACACCAAATTCTGCAATCTGACTGTTGCAGCAGAAATCACGAGCATACCAAGTTTTTCCAGACTTCTATTGTCCAATTTTGGTGAGTCTGAGCCTCAGTTTTCTGTTTATAACGAGCAGGAGTGGCACCTGTTATGGCCTTCTGCTGGTGCAGCTCATCTGCTTTGAGGTTCATACGTGAGTTAAAGCAGTCTAGCCATTCTCCTCTGACCTCTGGCATCAAAAGGCATTTTCTCCCAGAGAACCGCAGCTCACTGGATATTTTCTCTTTTTTGGACAATTCTCTGTAAACCTTAGAGATGGTGGTGTGGGAAAATCCCAGCAGATCAGCAGTTTCTGAAACACTCAGACGAGCCAGTCAGGGACCAACAACCACGCTATGCTCAAATCAGCTTCAGCCGGTCATTTTGACTATGTCTTCATGGCTACATGACTTAGCTGTTGCCATGTGATTGGTTAATTAGATATTTTTGTTAATAAACAGTTAAATAGGTGTACCTAATAAAGTGGCTGGTGAGTGTGTGTTCATAGGCACCCAACAGAGAAACCTTTTTAACCCACAAAAAAGACTTTGCCCTCACTGGTAGCAATCTTTCAATTTAAGTTATATTCCCTAGATTTCTAGCGCATGCTCGGAATGACCTGTTATAGTGAGAAAAAAAAGACAGAAAAATACTTGATTTTTCATAGTTATGCAGACTATTTACGAATGTTGTCACTATGGATCTCCTTGCCTGTGATTATGATGCTTTTGATGATACTTTACATTATAATTTTCTTTAAAAACAACTGTAGTGTCAGTGAGCTGACACTTTTTCGACTCAGTGACATGACAAATCAATGTTAACACACATTAAATTAAACTTTGCTGAACTAGACGCCCAAGTATGACATGCTCTGTTTGGCAGGGACTTCTTCTGTGATCTAACTCTGATTGACAGGCAGACAGTTAGTCAGCTAGAATAACCTTTATATTCCAAGTATCTTGGAGAGCAGTGTGGGCCCATCCCTCTTTTAAACAGAAATTGTGCTCTAACCAGTTGGAGCACCAAGACTTCATACAGCATGGCGGTGAGGGTGAGCAAAGTATTATTGTGTGTTGGGAATAACTGAGAAAAGCAGCTGAGGATGGGCTCAAATCTGACAGCACACTATGTAGTGATAAAACCCAGAGCTCTTTTGTTATTACTGGAAAAGAGTCATGTCTTGTTAATAGTCATTAACACATCATTGTGCTTTATAAATGATCTGTTTTTATATGGCTCTCAGCTTTGTGGCTTAGGGAGGAGGTTGTTGATTTTGGCCTACAGCAGTCAGCACTTTAACCACAGACAATAAAACAATAGCGTATGGTTTGTTTGTTTTTTAGGTTCGATTTTCTCTTTTTACTGAAATACAGCGGAGGTTAAAGAACTTTCACTGCCTGACTTTTTATGGCCATCTGTCACCGTAACAAGACCGTGAGACACTCTGGGATAACCACACAAGTGGCTGCAGATAGGATTATGACATCATCCACATAGTTGGCGTGAGAACTAAAAATAAACATGACAAATATGTGGGAGTTTCTGAATTACATGTTAAGATTTTATCTGCTCAATGCGACTTTGCTTTTGTGCACCAATAGAATAATCAAACCAGAGAATAGAGCGGCAGCTGATGAAATTTTCTTATTTCATATCTAAAAAGGCCACAGTTCACCTGATTGTTACAACTATTCCACCTGACATAAACCTCACAACGACAGCTGACTACACTGAGGCGGTTCAGCCATTACAGGTCTATTTAAAGAAGTTCTTTATGTTTCCTGCATTTTCTAGTTGCTTCATCATAATCAAGCAATGAAGGCACACTTGCTCGATAGCTGAATACCTTTGGTGGCTTTGGCTTCTCATGACCATTGTCATGACTCATCTGATGCCGTAACCTTATGTCATCTTTTAAAATATCACCATACTGTCATCAACATCCTGAAAGCTGATGTGTCATAGTTTAGTGTAATTTTCCTTTACAAATTTGTTATGGGTTCAAGATGTAATCACTGGAAATTGAATGTGTCCTGATTTCCATTCAAAATCATGCTACGTATATCTTACATGATGATTATTGAATTCTTTGTGTCTGCATGTGTAAGATAAGCCCATAAAACATAAAATATGAAATAATACTAAAGCTAACACTGCATTAAATTTACATGTTGTGAATGTAGACATCATATTGTGGTTTACAAGCAACTCTGTAGTTGTACACATACATTTTCTCTGTGCTATTTTAGGAGAACTCAATTCATTCTTTCGCTTTTAACACGCATAAAAAAGCATAATCATAGGCAGGTATTTGCTGCAGTCTGAATGCACCGCTGCTGCTCTAATGCAAGTTGTGTAGAAACACTGGAGTCCTAGGCACCCAGTTCTTTAAAACTCCATTAAAACACTTCACATAGAAATACTGCTGCCTTGGCTAATTTGTGATACATGTGCTGTTCAGCATGATGAATTTTATTAGTTAAGACAGCGATATGTTTCTAAAAACTGTAGAACAAGAGCAAGAGCCCTATTCAGAGAAAAACCTGTGCAAATGCATTAAATCATAAGTCCTAGACCCTTTCTGACATTTTTTTTCTTATAATAATATGTGTCTAAGACAAGAAATGTGTTCAGAATGAGTGAATAACCTGCAAGAAGACTGTATCTAAATGTGTCTGCCTCTTTAAGTCTGAAAAAGGTTTAGATTTTGATGATGACACCATTTTCCCTTATATGTCAGGTCAGTTGTTTATAGTTGTGCCTATTATGGCACCTACAGTCATTGCTAATGTTGTTATTTTCCAATTTATTAAATGATTTAATAAAATAATATTTCACCTTTGTCCATAAAGACATTTAGAGTGCAGGTTGATTGATCTGTTTGGGTGTAACGAGATAATCAGTGTGCAACAGGAAGATACAAAAGTGATGCAGAAAGTCACATGACTCACATGAGCACTAGAATTTATTTGCAGTATGAACAGTCATGTGAAAGGGAGTGGATCTTTTTTTATTTCAAAGATTTTATGTATTATGACATCATAATAAATAATCTGATCCTTACCAGGTTCTAAAATTATTTAAATACAATACCTCAGATGAGTACTCGCCCTCATTCATCAGCTTGTAGATCCACCTTTTTCAGCAATAACTTGAAGTAGTCATTTTCTGCATGCCATTTATCAGTCTCTCCTGTCACTGTGGAGGAACTTTGCAGGTATTTGCACATATCTCTTTCATCATTGTCCTGTTGTATGGCCCCATTTCAGCCAAATGTAGTAAGCTACTAGACAGATGGGCTCAGATTTGACTCTAGAGCACTTTGGTATACAGAGGAATTCATTATCGACTAAGTGCCCAGGACCTGTGGCTACAACACAAGCCCAAATCTTCACTCCTTCACCACCGTGGTGGACAGTGGGTATGAGGTTTGTGCTGTTATGCTGTGTTTGGTTTCATGCTTGGTGTGCATTATGGCCAAACATCACCACTTTGGTCTTCGTCCCAGAAGTCTTGTGGGTTGTTCAGATGCAGCTTTACAAACCCAAGCTGTGCTAACATGTTGTTTTTAGAGAGAAGAGACGTTTTCCTGGCAACCCTTCCAAAGTTATATTTGTTCACTTTTATTATTGTACTGTCATGAACTTTAACATTTAACATGCTAACTGAGGCCTGTAGTATCTGAGATGTAGCTCTTAGGGTTTTTTTGCAGTTACTTTGAGCATTGCACGGTCCGACCTCAGTGGGAATTTGCTAGGACATTCTAGCTGATTGAACTATCTTGAATCTTTTCCAGTTGTGAATAATCCTTTTCTCTGTATAATGATGGAATTGAAATTGTTAAAAAGTGACCATATACATGTTCTCAAAGAGATGGGGAGCAAGAATTGCTTCTTGAGGATCATTGCTGATGTTTTCCTCCTTGGCATCGTGTTACGCACACCGACAGAGTGACAAAACTTCTGCTCTTATAGATGTGCTTACATTTGCTAATGATCGGATAATAATCTGCATTTAATTAGGAACTCCTGGCTGTTACTTAACCTCGTAACTCCTGTGGAAGCAGTAGGGGTGTACTTAGGTTTTCCACACTATTTCTACGTTTTCGGTTTAGCTTTGTCTTTCGAGATGTTTTGTGTTTCATCTGAGCTTGTATTTAAGACCTGGTAAGGATCAGATTTTTTTTTTTTACTGTCCACATAACTGTAGATGCTGGCAGACTATCTGAAATTCAAATTTAAGGAAATTGAGATGCAGGTTCGTGACATGTCATATTCGAGCCACTGTTCTAATCGAGTTTCCTGCCCTCTCCCTTAACTTGCTGCAATTCTCCTGTGCCTGAATGTAATTAAGCTGTAAATCTCCCATGTAATACACTTGGTTTCACACCTATACTTAGCCAGATTTATGCCCTATTGTTACAGAATCAGCACATAATTAATAGAGATGATGTGCATGAAAAGGTATAATTATAATATTGTGTACTTTAGCTGAGGCTAACAGACTTTTATTATCAGATTATGGGAACTCAAACCTCTCAGGTCTGTGCAAACACAGCACTGACGACGAATGTCTATACATGGAAGTCTTTGCAAGATATTTTGCATTGATTTCGATCTGAGTTATCACGAGGGAAGCTGGAGTGGGTCATTGTTAAATTACTAGAAAGTATCCTTTTTGTTTTTCAGCCCCTGCTATGATGCATTTATAATAGATAGAAATGAAAAGATCAAATCTGAGTCATATTTGTAAACAAGTAACCAAAAACAGTCTTTTTTTCAGGGTTTCTTTGGACCATGGCAGACAGCTGTATAATTTGATTACTGAGTCATGTTTTTTGGACCACAATAGCAAATAATTATGATTAAACTGAAAAATCTGGCTTTAAAAATGCAAATATGTTTCTATGAAATCAGCATCAATTGTTTAGAGAAGACTGAATCAAATTAAATGATGTTTTTGTTTTCTTTATTAAAATATTAAGAAATATTTCATCCAACATAGTTAATCTGGATATTGTGGGTGTGTTATTATCAGAATTTGATAGAGTGGCCAAAGAACCTCCCAGCTGTCACCAGATTTTCATTCACATACTGCTAAATGATGCATGATGGGCAGAAGTATGCAACATGACCTTTTCCCAGCGAATCCCCGCCCACTTCAAAGCAGTGACAAAGAACAGAAAGAGAGAAAAAAAAATAGAAATCTTTCATGTGAAATAAGAAAAGCTCTTTGTTAAGCGCATGAGCTCTGGATTCACTTTGGCTGCATGGTTATAATTGATGTCATATGTTTAATTGGAAGGCCATGCAGATTCCTTGACTGACCCTGCGTGTTTTCTGTAGTATATATTTTTTTTAAAAAAGCAACAAAATAAAGTCACATGCAAAAAGTGCTGTCAACACGCACCTCCTCTTCTCTCAATTTGTAGTACACAGAAAAAACACACACATGGTGTTTCACATGTGGTTTTAATAGCAGCTTTTTGTTTCATAAGGTAACAACAGAGCATCGCAACACACACTGTATTAATTACTTGCTATGGAAACAATGTTGCTTTCTTTAGCTTAATTAACAGCCTCTGCGTATTGCACACCTTGAGCTGTTGTTTTTGACACTGTATTTTTGTGTGTTTGCCTGCTGCTGTGGCGTGTCTCTGTGCGGCTGTGTGTGGGATATTAGAGTCGTCAGCTGGAGTCGGAGTCGGGGACGACAGAGGAGCACAGTCTGAACAAGGAGGCCAGGAAATGGGCAACCAGGGTGGCCAGAGAGCACAAGAATATCATTCACTACAAGCGAGTAAGAGGGACACACACACACACATACAGACACGCTCACAAACATTTGTTGCACGTTTTAGAAATGCAACATGTGAATCTTAATCAGGTTAATTTTAAAGTGCACGCACATTCCTGTTCTAATCACGCTCTCTGTTTGTGTGTGTTGTTGTCAGTCTCTGGAGGAGTGTGAGAGCCACGGCTTGCCTCCCACAGAGCAGGGAAGATTAGATCTGGAGATGAAGATCGAAGACACCAAAGAAAACATGCGCAAAGCCGAGGTGTGTGACTCAGATCGTCAACGTTTACTGCTGTCTCAGGGTCTGTGTTTAAATATAACCCTGTGCGTATGGTGTTTGCACTTTGTTCCCATCTTCATGTAGCTCTCTTTCCCAGTGCTTTATTTTCATCTCGTAGTCTAAAGGCACGCAAGGTCAGGTGAAGTGAAAACACCAAAATGTGGGTGAATGTAGCGTGTCAGTTGTTCTATCCTGTCAAAACCTGGGCGCCGCATGGAGCTACAAGGATACAGAGAACAGATGAATAGATGATCCTTTTCCAACAAATGTTCAGAACACAAACTTTGGAAATACAGCGTGAATTTATTTGAGTACTTATTATGGAGCGGCCTGTCACAGAACGTTTTGCAGTATGTGCACTAATGCTGACACATAAAGGAACGAACAGGAAAAAAACGTTTCCAAGAGAGTCTGCCTTGGATAGCAACATGAGATTTATTTTTATAGAAGTAAGAAAAAAGAGAAGGAAAAAATCTGTGATGCGATATTGATATCAAAAATAAGCAGATGTTATTTTCTGTGTTATTACTGTTGTGTACGGGAAGCTTATTTTTCATTGTTTTAATAGGTCTCTAATGAATGGCTAATGTTTGTTGTTCTGAAACACCATGAAATCTGTGGTACACATTTACATAGAAGTACTTAATGTTGCATATCGTTGTAAACGAGTTGAAGTGCTGCCCACTCTTTGGGCTGATGTATTTTGAATTGAATGGAGAGTGAAATTGGCCGTATGCTCTCACTCTGCACACCCTCTTTGACGTAGCAGGGTATATTTTAACAAGCATGGCCCACGAGTTATCGTCACACTTTTGCCAACATAAGATGTGACAGATCATTTATGTTATTCACCTACACAAATCTGAAAAAACTAATTAATTACATCCTTGATGTATGTCATAGCTTACAGTTACATTTCTCTTAATATCCCACTGTTACTACATGCAGGTATAACGCATTGTAGGTTAAAAACAGCTGTAATGTTTTAGATTATTTTATTATATTATAATGAAAATGTTGATACAAGGTCAGATGATCACATATTTTTATTGTTTCTTTGACCACTTTCTCCTCAGGCTTTCAATCCACATGTACCTCTTTCTGTTTCCATCCTCCCACTCTTTTCCCTCTACACACCCTAGCCAGATACTTATTGATTGCGCATCGATTCCCACAGATTGAACCTGTCAACACTCAATGAGATCACTGCACCGTGCGCTATCCTTCTCAGCCTAATCCTCTCTGTTCGCTCCCAGAAGTCTATATTTCTATTCATTCTGCTTTTCAGCTTCATTGCATTTGGCTCATTCTCTATCTAACTTCCTCTTTGGCTCCACACTACCTTTGTTATCAGGCTTTTGCATATTTGGCACCCTCTGCTGTCAAGTTAAGAAACATTTGCTTTGTCGTCATGCATTCGAATAATTTAGCAGCTATCAGTAGCTTGTGATCTCACTTCCCTCAAAATAATTAGAGAATCTTTTCATAGCAAAGTGCAAACATGTGTCCACGTCACCTTTTTTTCTGTGCTTCATCCTCTGTCTTTCTCTCGTGCTTCCCTTTAATTTCTCTTCTAGACCAGCATTACCTTGACTAAGATGGTGAATATTTTATGAGCTCTTTGATACTAATGGCTTTATCACAGACCTCTTATCACAGATTTATAAAGGGAGTGAAAGCAGGGCAAAAGACATTATGTAGGTTTGATGGGAACATTAGCTGTATTTTTTGTATTATTGATGGGAGCATTATCTGTATTATCTGTGAATTAGCTCCATCTTCCTTCCATCAAGCCTTTTCCAGTAGCAATATCAATCACAAAGCCAAGCCAGGCCTATACATTAGTTACACTACCCAAAAATATTAAGGGAACACTTGGTCATCACAGTATAACAGGAAGTCGGTTAGACTTCCTACTTCATATCAGTGTGTCAGGATAGGAAGCATAAACTGGTGCAGGTGAGTGACAACAGGTGTGCTAGAGAGGCAACACTAAGACAACCCCTTATCCCCCCTCGACAGCCAACACAACAAACACTAGGCAGACTTTTGCAACAGCAGCTGGACTACTGAGCAGTTAATTCACAGGATACATGGGTTTTGAAAACAACTTCTCAGGGTTACAGGCTGTTGTTTCGCTTCAGGGCCACACCCTTTTCAGCAGCCAGTAGTGCAACCAGGTATACAGATGTCATTTGTGTGTGATTTCTGTGTTTCGTCTTTCGGGGACTGGTGTATCAGTTTACCCCCTTAAACCTCTCCCTCACCTTACAAGCCGCATGAGTTCAGTCCTGAGATTATTAAGTCTGTCAGGTATAATGATAATACCTTACCTTGATCTTTGGATTTGTGCCTCATCGTGCAACAAGGGTGAACAGGTAACAATCTAGTTTACCACCTCGAGGCCTTGGGGGGATGTTGGTCATTTGGGACAAAAGCTCCCTACGTCCAACACAGCAGACCAACTTCAACAAGTTGTCTCTAGATTCTGCATCCATGATGGGACGGTCAACTCGAGAGGGACTGGAATTCAGGCTCTGCTCGAGTCCTTTCAGCTCAGGGTAAGAGTGGCTGTTCAAATATGCCTGAAGCTGCTAGAGATGCTTACAGCAACCTTTGAAGCCTGGCCATCTGAGGGTTCATCTGGTAGCAGTATGGGTAAACCATGATGACCATATCAAGAGTTGGTCCCTTAGCACGCATTTTTGGGTAATGCAGTTTCCGCATGGTGCCAAGAGTTTGCTGCCCCCTAGAGGGAAATGGCTTGCAGCATGGGACCTGGCATTGGTCTTGCAGGACCTGGGCAGGTCACCTGTTACGCAGGTATATCCATGATGGAGAAGTTATTAAAAAGTGTTTTTCTTTTAGCAGCTGCAACAGTTAGCGAGCTCCATGTACTCTCTTTCAAACCTGTACTTTATGCTGGAAACTTGATGGCTCTGAAGTAATGCTGTGGCCAAATGTGGCTGTTCTACCCAAGATCTTGACATCCAGCCATACTAATGAAGCCATAGAACTTCAGGCGTGCGACCCTCCCCCCTTAGATCAGAGTGGAGGATGCAGTGGATTTTTTGTGTCTATAGATTAGGGAAACACAGAACTTTAGGCACTCAG
Source organism: Maylandia zebra (assembly GCF_041146795.1). NCBI lineage: Eukaryota > Metazoa > Chordata > Actinopteri > Cichliformes > Cichlidae > Maylandia > Maylandia zebra. The sequence continues at coordinate 19,177,225 of NC_135180.1, forward strand.
AGCAGTTCTTTATTAGTTATAATAGGAAGAACACGGGAAAAGCTCTGTCCAAGCAGGGATTTTCCCACTGAGTTGTTGACACAGTAAAACGGGTGTACGAAGTAACAGGTGCACCTGTCCCTTCAGATGTTAGTTGTCAGTGTACCAGGGTTATGGCCACATGAGGCGTTCCACTAAGTGAAATCTATGCAGGGGCATCCTGGGCAGCGTCTTGCACGTCTAAATGTCATTAGCTTAGTAACTTAAGTTTTTTTGTGATGATAAGTTGTTCCCTTAAATATTTAAGTGCTGCATTTCTGAGGAATTTGTGTTTTTCTGGCTAAGCAGTCTCTACGTCATATCATAACAAGCAGACTATCTGGTATGCCTGCTTAAGCTTGCACGATTACAATCAGTCAGTAATCAAGACTGTTATTATTTACTGTAGTTAAAGCTGTGGTTTAAAGCCAGTGTTTACAGTTAAAACAACAACTGTTGAAATGCTTATTGAATATAAAACTGCAGGTGAAACTGTGTCGAAAATAGAAGTTGTGAATTTGAGATAAAACATTATAGCTGCTTCTAATTTTAATGTAAAGGCTGAAAATGTCAGCAAGTTTCCTGTTTTTTTTGTTGTTTTACAGTTTTCTATGAGCATTTTTTTATCACAAACATGAAGCAAAAACCATATATGTAAATTTGTTGGCCCACGGTTTTAGCCAAATCTTTAATTAAATATGCTAAAAAGCCAAGGGAGGCTGGGAGGTTTATATTGACAGGATTATGCATTTTAGCTGTGTGGACATGATTGGAAAAAGCAAGGCCGAGTTTTTTTGTTTGTTTGTTTCTATGATGGTCACAAAAAACTATACAAAATGAAACGCCTCACACTTTTTATAGTGCTGTATTTATTTTTCAGTGTTTTGTTATAGTTTGCACCGTTCAGTCTCCACAGATATCCAATTTTTCTAAAGTGGAATCAGTAAATACTGACAGAAAGGGAAGAGTTATGTATTCTGTGCTCTACAGATGAGCCTGTTTGTGTCTTTCTCTGAAACTGCTTGACAGTTATTACCATAACAAGGCTTAACAGCATAACTAAGTGATATGAATGATTCTTGCTATGATAAAAGACAAGTGAAGATGGTCAAAATATACAATTAAATGCGTTATATATTCTTTTATAAATGATATAGTATGCCCCAGGCTAGCCTGTAATGCGCTGCTGAAGCTAATTAATAAAACAACATGTTCCCAAGATCAGATATCAGGAGAAAACACAGCACTGGGATGAAGGGAACACTTTTGATCTCATTAATTTGTCAGAGAGAGGCACATGGCAGTTGTATTGCATATGCTGTAGGAGATACATACTGTGTGCAGGTCATTCGGACTGAAGCTAATCAGATTAAGATTTTCTCCAATTTCTCTTAATGGAAAATCCTAAATTTTAAAGCTACCAGCTCTTTTATGCTTTGAAGTACAAGTTTAAACCAAAATCTAAAATTCCTTTATTTAAAATAAACGATTATGGGCATTTTTGCTGCTTTCCTATTTATAAGAAGCTCTCAGAGGGGGTGGGAGTGAGAACAGCTGAGGCAAGGGGCTGTTTCCATACGTAGCTGTCGGAGGCTGTTCTCAAACTGCCTCCACTAGACAATCTGGCCTTGTTGACTCACAACATCAGAGCAGGGAGTAGGTTGTGCTCTCAAAAGTATTTCACTACAAGCAAGCAAAACTAACAAGAGTTGGAAAGTTGACTGAGTGGATCTGCTCATATTTTTCTACACTATGTGTATTGACATGTGAGCACAATTGAATAAATAGGGCATAGACATAGCCATGAGTCTCAGCAAACCAACCCAGACCAGTTGGTTTGCTGAGATGATGACAGAATGCACTGTGAAAACTTATAGTACATATAGGGAGTGATTGCAGTGGTCCCCCTGTGCCTTTTATAGTTTAAATAACTCTTCTTTGCTGTTTGTCTATCACAAGGAGCTCACATACCACATTATTGCTTTTATCAGCATAGCTGCTGTTATGTGTTTAAATGCTTGTTTGTAGCACCTTTTGTATAACACAGTTTGACTTCCGTAGAGGTCTTTGTACAAGACGTGAACCCAGAATCCTTAATAATTCAATCATAAATCAATAATTGATTTACAGCTGGACTCCTGATGTTCAGTTCTGCTGGCCAGAGTACTAATGAGCTCATGTCACGGCGAGGTGTCTGTCTGTTCATCCACAATTCACAAAAATCGCTGCTTCTCCTCAGGTATTGATCAGACTTTAGTGCAACTTGCACACAATGATCAGCCGAGTCTCCACCCAAATTGTGCTCAAGGTCAAGGTGACATTTGTCATTTTATGGACTTTTATGGGCTTTTTATTGTGATGGATGGTAATCCAGATGATCTGCTAAGCTACTGATGTCCTGGTTTTCCCTGCGAGTTTTCTATCTATCTATCCTCCATCTATTTTTCTATTTCTTTCAGTTTTGCTAGTATTGATTATAGATGCTCTGTCTGCCTGACTGTGTGCACTCTATCCACATGTGATTTGCACTCACACCATTGGCTGTGCTTCATATTGACTTACATTAATGATTTAGTGCTGCAGCTTTCCTTAAGGAACAGTTGCTAGCAGTGTAATGGCCATTATTTGTCCCCATCTTAGTCTGGTATGTTTATGGTTCAGTAGCAACAGCCAAGGCTGGTGTTTGTTAGGTGCTGCTAACGGAAGGGAAAAACTGAGGCCCATGAAGTGGCTCAGGCCTTTATTGATCAAAGTGTGGGAGTCTGTCTTGACGGCGTGTCTTTCTGTCTTACTCCGTGCCTCTGTGGGATGGAGCTATCAGCTATCAGTCTGCTCTGTCAGCACTGGTGAGAAAGGAAAGAAGCAGGTAATGAAAGAGGAAATTGATGAAAACAATGAGAGACAGAAGGAAAAGGAGACAGGATTAGAGATAAGAGCGAGCTGATGCGAGAGAGCTTCAATGTATATCTCAGGGGTTCCTCTACTGGTGGATATAGCATCATCATCTAATCTCATTAGAGTGCAGCAAGTTTTGATGATTTGTTGCTTAGGAGACTGTGTGACCCAGTTTTTAAACATTTTGGGGTGAAAATTCAGTTTGCATTGAACAGAACTCGTGCAGCTGTCAAGATGTCAAAATGAAAGCTGTGACATGAGTAGAAATGGCTCCTTATGTTTCCTCTAACATACAGCTTCATTGTAATTTCCATCTTTTTCTTTAGGACCTTGCATTTTAGTAATCCCATCGTTTATGTAGGTAGTTGGAGCATTATTAGCATGTTTGCTAATAACCAGTCATTTGTATAGTGTTTTATATCATCCTTTCTTTTAAAGATTGATATTGGACTTTGCAGCCTTGGTACATGTGCTTCTTTAACTTCTTTAACCTCTTTGCTCTCCAAAGACAATAAAGTTGAAAGCTGAAGCTCGGCTGGACCTTCTACGCCAAGTTGGGGTTGCCGTGGATACCTGGCTAAAGAGCGCCATGAACCAGGTGTGTATTGTCAGTGAGTGTTGGGAAAGCATGCAGGTATGCTGTGTGCTCATGTGCATGTCCCTGACCTGTGTGAAGATTTATTTGATATGCATATGGTTGTGTTTGCAGTCATATCTTTGAGCACTTTTTTTTGTTGTTGTTTGTATATTTTGTGTGTATGTGTCTGCCTGTTTGCAATATGTGTATAAACCCCTGACTCTCTCCGTGCATGCTGTAGGTGATGGAGGAGCTGGAGAATGAACGTTGGGCCAGCTACACTTCCCACGACCCCTCACTGTCGGTGAGACACAGCCCCTCACTACATCTGCATTGCAGCTATTTTTTGCCAAGCCAGAACAATTAAACTTGTCTACCACTGGACAAAATTTGGACAAAATATTTAAAATGTATATATTTAAAAGTAGTTTTAAACAAAACATGGGTCCTAATGTTACTACCAGCCTGCAATATCTGTTCTCACTTGGCTAGAAAATGCAATTCCTACACCTACAGGGTAAATAACAAACTATATGACAAAGATGAATGTGCCCACCTACTGGATGTTTAGTGCTTTGGCTGTTGGAGTCTTAGGCTTTTTAAAGTGGATGTAATCATATGTAGGAGCTGATTAAGTCTAGTGCTAACTAGAGGTCTGGTTTCTGGGGAGATCAGTCCACAACTGATGTGTTGCATTGTGTGTTTTTCTTTTCATGTATGTATCTCACTATATTAGCAGTGTGTTTGAGATCATTATCATGCTGAAGTGTGAAGCCACTGACAATCAGACAGTTTCAAAGTGGTGTACATGGTGGATCACTATCTGTCTTTTCTATGTTCACCACTTGCTGAAATGCAAACCATGACAGAGCCTTCACCATGTTTTACAGATGGCTGTAGACACCCACTGTTGAACCTTTTTTTTTTTTATCTCCATCAACAATTTGGACCTGAAATTTGAAATTTGGATTCATTACTCCATCAGACCAGTTGCCACTGATTTTCAGTCGAGTTCTCGTGTAATTTGAAGTACCTCAGTCTTTTATCCCAGTTTCCTTTCATTAAGAAGTGCTTCTTGACATCCACCCCTTCTACCGAGAGCATTTCTGAATGGATCAGCTAAAGGGTCAGCTGCATCTCTCAGCTCCTGCTGTCCAAGGAGCTTTCCTGTTTCATAAGGACACAACTTTCAGATGCTGTTCATCTGCTGTAGATAGGTTTCTCTTACACATGCCACTTGTTCTCTTGTCTTCTACCTGTCCAGTTTGCTCAATTTTTTTAAGGACACACTGCACGCCATGCTGAGTTATGCCAAGCTTTTAGCTAATAGCTCTTTGGGAATCACCTTATTACTATTTTAAGGTGTTTGAAAGCCTGGAGAACTATAGCTAAAGAGCACTTTAAAACGTTACAAGAATTTCTCGCTCCTTGTAAGCAAAATATAAAGAAATGGCTCAAGACTTTTGCACACTTTTTTGTAACTGTGTTTATTGCATTGACACTGGCCTGCTGTACCCACTAAAATGAACACCCTCACATCAGTAAGCTGTATATGATCTTTTGATTTCCCAACTGTCTCTCAGTAAATTCTTCAAATTCACTACACAAGCACGGCACTCAATTCAGCACATTCAAAAATGAAATGCTAAACTTTTAACACACGGGCTCATGGCTGCTCATTCTTTATGGTTTCATTATCCGTGAAAATCTCCCAACCAGAGTAGCTCTCCTGACAGATTACTTTCTGAAAGATGTAAATTGATAAATAATTGACCTTGGCCCTGCTGCCTAATCATCTATCACACCAGTTAAAGACTCTTAAAACGCCCCACTTCCTCAGTGGAATACTGATGTAGTTCTCTCTTAACTTTATTTCACAGCTCTTAGCTTTAATGACAAAGTAGACAGATATGACGTCTTTTGTGTATCATCTCATCATGTTTGTGAAAGTGTGCGCAAACTGTATGAATGTGCTAATGGGTCCCAAGTTTTTCATGCTCTGTGCAGAACTCCACCCTAAAAATATTAGACACTTTAGAAATACAGCTTTTATCACAGAGGTATTTTATTATGAAGTATCAAAGTGCCATATATAAACTATACACTGGCTGTAATTCAGCCTTACATGCTGTGTTCTTTTGTGTAGGGATATTTCTGCGTAATTATGTTTGTGCATTTGTATGTGAGTTGTCTTCTCTGCATTAGCTTTACAGGGAGGCAAGTGTGCCAATCACTAGTAGAGTGATCCCACATGGGGCTTTGTGAGGAGACGTGTGTCTGTCTGTCAACAAGACTAAACATAGCCAGTCTGCTTTATTGGAAGCACTTGACATTCTGCTCATGTGATATTGCAGCTTGCAGCTAACACTAGAGAGAAAGAGAAAGAGAGAGAGAGAGAGAGAGAGACACTGAACTTAAGAAAGAGAGAAAATGGAGAGAGAGATGAGCTAAATGGAAAAAGAATGAAAGAGGCATTTGTGCAGTTAAAGGGTGAAAGAAGCAGCAGCAGAGAGACAAGTACTGAAGAATGAGAAAAGTTAATTGGCTGTAAAAAAAAAAAAAAAAAGAAAAAGAAGAAGAAGAGGAGGGGTATGAGGTGAAGGAGAAGAGCAGAGATGAGGAGAAAGTCATGTCAGAGCAGAGGCATTGGAGGTGAGAAAGGTGAGGGTGAAAATAGCCAATAACTTGCTGTAATGTGATTTTATACTGTAAGAGATATAAGGTGTGGCATGTTTGCTCAGACAAAATGGTCCCCACACCTTGAGTCTCCTCAAGATTTGATCACGGTGCACAAACCTGCAGGTCAAATCCAATTTGTAATGAGCCAATCACATGGCATCAACTAATTTCTGCATGTAGATATGGTTAAGATGACCTGCTGACTAACTGAGCATCAGAATGAGGAAGGAGGCTGATTTAAGTGAATGTGGTGTAAGCTTTTCAGAAGCTGCTGATCTACTGGGACACATAACCATCTCTATCTACAGAGTCTAAAAAGTAGAAAATGTCTAGAAGGGGTCAGTTCTGTGGGTGAAGATGAACACAAACTCAGATGATCAGTCATTACAGTCAAGGTATGCAGAAGAGCATCTCTAAACATACATCGTGCTTTAAAGCAGATTGGCTGTAGCAGCAGAAGACCGCATTTCTGCTGCAGCGTTTGGATAGTATTTGGTCACACAGCACACAGCATAAAAGCATGAATCCCTGCTGGCTGCTTGTGATGGTGTGGGAGATATTTTCTTGTCACCTGATCCCTTTAGTACCAACTGAGCATCATTTAAATGCCACAGATATGCCGTGGCGGACAAAACTGTGTCAACTGTGTGATGCCATCATGTCAATATGGACCCAAATCTCTGATTAATTCAACAAGGTGCTGGAATCACCTTGTTGAATGTATGCAATGAAGAATTAAAGCAGTTATAAAGGCAAAAGGGGTCAAAGCCACAAGAAAGATGTGCTTAATAGTGTCCAGTGAGTGTATGTCTCAAAATATTTTATACTAAAAACAGTCAGGAGGGTTAAAATTTTGAACAATATTTATCTTCTTTTGACGGCATTTTAAAACTTCTCTTGTCCTATTTACAAGATTTGTCTGTTGTAGGCGTTTGCTGAAAACTCAGTGTGGTTTAGATGTCATTAAAAGAACAGACCAGGAGGCACATTGAGTATTCAGGCATATGACAGCAGTTCATCTGACATAGATTTTATTTGGAGAGCCTGGGGAGACTGACAGCAGCAAAGAAAGCTGGGACATTGTTATTAACAGGGTGCAAGAAAAAGAGACAGTATGAGAAGGGAAGGAAAAGTCAGAAGTGACCGATAACAAAGAAAGAACAAAGGATTGATGTAGTGCGAGTAATAATCTGCACAGGACGTGACAGAAACACAATGAAAGTAGGGAGCAGGCTCTCTCCTCGGCCGTTTCTTCATCCCACTCAGGTTTATTAATCTGAATGAAATACTGCAAGCCTTAAAAACCTCAGGCCTCTCAGACAGCAACTGCCTTCATTACAATAACACTTTTGCAGTTATTACCTCCAGGAACAGTAAAATCTTGCACTGGCCTGTCTCCGCTGTATTGGTACATATACTGAGATGTATATTTTGTGGTACTTTATAGGGTTATTACTGGAATACATACTGGCCTTTACTTCAGGGATTAAAAGGAACTGGTCTCTGGGCTAAGCAGCGTATTCTTAAATCAACAAAGAGGATAAGCTTAATGTGAACCAACAAACAAGCAGCCACTAAAGAAATGTGGCCCTGACTGAAGCCTCCACGCCGTAGGTTCTACATGGCTGTGCTTGAAATCACCTTCTCTTTACAATGAAATTACCCTTGTCCAGGTAGTAGTGGTAAATGATGTGTTACATCAGGGGTTTATTATTTAACATGGACACTTATCAATTACTAACAGACCGCAGCAGTGTTTATTTTATGTGGTTCAGACATGTCAGTAACTATTGAAAGGATCACAGGACTGTGTCCTGATGTTTAGGTGAAACACACTCACACTCAGTTTATCTTATCCTGTAACACGTTTTCCTAAAAACGAAGTCATCTTCACGGCAGCACATCACTTAGGATGGCGTGGTTTTTAGGGAACTGTATCCAAACTGCTGAATGGATTGCCACGAATGTTGGTGTGCACATTTATGTGCCCCTCAAGATTCATTTTAACAAAACTGATGTTCCTCAGATCTCACTTTTTCATGCGTTAGCAGGACAAAACAACAAAAATTAAGGCCAGTCCTGTCAGTTTAACTATTACTGTGTTTTTACCAAGCTAATTATAGTCAGTACTTATTCATATGGTAAATGCTACTGTTATTCTATTTATTTTAGAAATCATGGCTGAACAATATACAGCATCACGGCAAATGTAATGTTTTTATTATGCAGGTAACAGTTTTAAAGAAGCACAAACGTAAGTCCATGTTTATATTTCTTCTAGGTAAAAAGTATGCTCACAATCAGGAAAACAAAAAAAGGAGGAAGAGAGGTCTATACATTATTTTTTAACACAAGCAATTTTTTGATTCATCATCATCTCCCTGAGGTCAGCTCAGGTCAGCAGGTCAACAGGAAAAATGACCAAAAACACCTCAAAATTGCAGCAGCCATGCATCCTCAGATCCAGGAAAAAAAATGTAGGAGTGACATTATCTAAAATACTTAGCAGCCATTTCCTGAAATTAATTGGATGACAATTTTCCAGTACAGATTAATATCAGGTAAATATCAGAGCATTAGATCCAGTCTCTTTGTACAGCAAAAATAAATGACGTGTGTACAAATGTGTTTAGGCTCTTGATACAAAATACAAGACATTAAAGACCAAATTACACTTGATACAAATTCAATACAAGAGCTTTAACCTCCTAGGACTTGGCGTCCACATATGTGGACATCACATTTTGGGTTATTTAGACCAAAATACTCAATTTTGCTCTACAAGGGCCTGATATCCACTTACGAGGACATTATACTGCTACTGTTCTATTGAAATGTTAAACGAATATCCTCATATGTGGCTCTCATTTTTCTTAGAAACAAAAATCAGGTAAAAAAAAATCTGGTAATTCTTTGTTTTTATATTCATCGGGTCCCAATCAGTCCAAATATCAAAAAGAAATTAAAAATGCATGCTGTGGAAGAGTTCGGGTCTTAGGCGGTTAAAAATAAAACATATTAAAAGCCTTTGGTAACGTGTTACCAAGTGGGTAAAAACAGAAAGCCTTCCTCCTAAAGCAAATAGTGTTAATGACACACCCATGTCAAGGTGCAAAAACATACCACAGTGTGTGTTTTTCCAACATAGGCTAGCCAACATGGGCAATTCCCTATTTTCTTACCCATTCCTTCAGATAGTTTTGATAACAGTGTCTTTTTTATTACAGAATCATATGTCAAACTCTGGAGATTAACTAAAGTACTAAAGACATACATGTTTTGTTGTGCACCGTTATAGAGTTTACTGTGTCAACAGAAATCTGATGACTAAACACAATGAACTGAGAACACACACACACACACACACACACACACACACACACACACACACACCCACGCACACACACACACACACACACACACACACACACACACACACACACACACACACACACACACACACACACACGCACGCTATTTTCTCTCCCCATCTATTGTTACTGGTCAGGTCAGCCTTCTGACTTCCCTGTAAGCCAGTGAAATTCACATGGAACAAACGAGGGAGTGGCTGGCTCATTTGAAACATTAGTCCTGGTACACCTGTGTCAAAAAAGCTACAGTACACACACTGAGCAGGATAGAGAAACTCAGACAGGAAGGAGCGATAGAAAGGTAAGGAACTGTCTGTACAGATGGAAAAATACTATAGGTGGCGAATAGACAAGACATAGTCTCGCAGCTGGTTATCGGACGCATAGTAGAAAGTGAGAAGAGAAGCTGGGATCATAACACAGCTGGGGAGCTGCAAGGTTAGTTTGAAGCAGTAGAAATAAACAGATAACAGTATACCTAACTAGGCATCACTTGGACAGCAGGAGTTGTGAGCACTTTGACTTTTTTTAACTGGTTTACATTAATAATTTAGCTAAACATCAAAGAAAATATAAATATACTGAGTATTTTACCATCTGGTATCATGTAAAATATGTTAAATGTTTTGCATTTAAACAGCTGTTGTTGTGTTTTTGCTCTTGAATATAGGCGTGTGTTTTAATCATTAACTTTAAAGGTGAGTGGAGCTTTTCTTGTTTGTCCTTGTACTTATCAGAGGTTTTCATTGTGGATCTGTTTGTGTGTTAAAGGGCACAGTGGACCTGGAGCGTGAAGAGGGTGAAGAGTGTGAGGAGAATATGGAGGTTTTTGACGACAGCAGCTCCAGCCCTTCGGGGACCCTCCGCAACTACCCGCTAACCTGCAAAGTCCTGTATTCATACAAGGTGTGAAGCAGCATGCACACAGTTACAGGGTGACACACACCTGCATGCACACAGCATCAAATATCTGCCTACTAGAAAGGAAACACCTGCAGCACACAGTATTATTGTTGACATATGTATGCCATTTAAATACCTCATTAACTAATCATTAATAGAGAATTGTTTGGTTATATGGAGGACATCTTAGGTCAACTGAACTCCTCCTCTTGCTGTTTAGATGTCCTGCCAACAAGTTTTTTCAAAAAGGTCTCAAAGACTTTAGAGTCAGACCTGTTACAGATCGTCAACTTTTCCTTAATGTCAGGTGTGTTTCCGGAACCACTAAAAACTGCTGTAATAAAACCTATACTGAAAAAGGACAATCTTGACAAGACACAAATGAACAACTACAGGCCGATTTCAAATCTCCCATTTTTAAGTAAGATCATTGAAAAAGCAGTTTCTCAACAGCTCAATTACTTCTTAAAACAGAATAACTGCTACGATGCCTTCCAGTTAGGTTTTAGACAGAACCACAGCACTGAAACTGCTCTGACCAAAGTGTTTAATGACATATGTCTGAATACAGACAGTGGAAAAATGTCAGTCTTAGTTTTACTGGATCTCAGTGCAGCATTTGATACAGTTGACCACAACATATTACTCAAACGACTGGAGAACTGGGCAGGTCTTTCAGGAACTGTACTAAACTGGTTCAAAACATACTTAGAAAACAGGAAATACTTTGTATCAATAGGTAACTTCACATCTGAGCAGACAAGCATCACATGTGGAGTTCCCCAAGGTTCCATCTTGGGACCCCCTCTGTTTAACATTTACATGCTCCCACTGGCACAGATTATAAAGAACAACAAAATAAACTATCACAGCTATGCAGATGACACACAAATATATATCACAATGTCACCAGGAGCCTGAGGCCCTGTACAGGCTCTTGGTAAATGCATTGAGGAAATTAATGACTAGTTGTGCCACAATTTTCTCCAGCTAAACAAAAACAAAACTGAAGTAATAGTCTTTGGCGCCAAAGAAAAACGATTACGGGTCACCAGAGAACTTCAATCTCTACATCTAAAAACCACAAACCAGGCGAGAAATTTGGGTGTAGTGATGGATGCAGACCTAAACTTAGAAAAACACATTAAGACAATAACAAAGTCAGCTTACTATCACCTCAAGAATATATCAAGGATAAAAGATCTGATGTCCCAACAGGACCTGGAAAAACTAGTCCATGCATTCATCTTTAGCAGGCTTGATTACTGTAACAGCATCTTTACAGGTCTACCTAAAAAATCAGTCAGACAACTACAGCTCATTCAGAACTCTGCTGCTCGAGTCCTTACTAAGACCAAAAAAGTGGACCACATCAGTCCAGCTCTGAGGTCTTTACACTGCCTGCCTGTCCGTCAGAGGATAGACTTTAAAGTTCTGATGCTGATGCTGGTCTGGGATGATCAGGAAGAGGAGTACAGAAGTCTGGTGAGGAACTTTGTCGCATGGAGTCACACAAACCACCTGCAACTCAACACCTCAAAGACTAAGGAACTGGTTGTGGACTTCGGGAGGTCCAGAGAAGGTCCACTGCCGGTTCAGATAGAGGGGGAGGAGGTGGAGGTGGTCAACAAGTACAAGTACCTCGGGCTGTGGGTGGACAATAAACTGGACTGGTCATGCAACACAGAGCACCTGTATAAAAAAGCCCAAAGCCGACTGTACTTCCTCAGGAGGCTGAGGTCTTTTAACATCTGCAGGAAGCTCCTGAGGATGTTTTACCAGTCGGTGGTTGCTGGAGTACTTTTCTATGCTGTGGTGTGCTGGGGGAGCAGCACAGCAAAGAGGGACTCATCCAGGCTGGAGAAACTGATCAGGAGGGCTAGCTCTGTGGTCGGCATGAAGCTGGACACTCTGGTGACAGTGGCAGAGAAAAGGACATTAAAGAAACTGCTGGACATTATGAACAATGCTGGGCATCCTCTGCACACGGCCATAAACAATCAGAAGAGTCTGTTCAGTGACAGGTTGCTTCTCCCCAAGACAAGAACTAACAGACTTAAAAACTCCTTTGTCCCACACGCCATCAAACTGTTTAACTCCTCTCTGGAGGGGAGAGGGAGGGGAAACAGGAGGACAAAGGAGGGGGGAACAACTAAGCTGTAGTGCCTCTTCACCTCACTGTACAATACCTTGTGCAATACTTTTTGTAAATAGTCAACAGTGCAATAGACTCAATACTTGAAATGTGCAATTCACTTGTATTTTTATTTTTATTCCTATTTATTCTATTTATCCCCTTTGTATATTTTATTTATATTTGTCTCTGTATTTATATATGTGTGTGTGTGTGTGTGTGTGTGTGTGTGTGTGTGTGTGTGTGTGTGTGTGTGTGTGTGTGTGTGTATACAGTGGGGCAAAAAAGTATTTAGTCAGCCACCGATTGTGCAAGTTCCCCCACCTAAAATGATGACAGAGGTCAGTAATTTGCACCAGAGGTACACTTCAACTGTGAGAGACAGAATGTGAAAAAAAAATCCATGAATCCACATGGTAGGATTTGTAAAGAATTTATTCGTAAATTAGGGTGGAAAATAAGTATTTGGTCAATAACAAAAATACAACTCAATACTTTGTAACATAACCTTTGTTGGCAATAACAGAGGTCAAACGTTTACTATAGGTCTTTACCAGGTTTGCACACACAGTAGCTGGTATTTTGGCCCATTCCTCCATGCAGATCTTCTCAAGAGCAGTGATGTTTTGGGGCTGTCGCCGAGCAACACGGACTTTCAACTCCCGCCACAGATTTTCTATGGGGTTGAGGTCTGGAGACTGGCTAGGCCACTCCAGGACTTTCAAATGCTTCTTACGGAGCCACTCCTTTGTTGCCCGGGCGGTGTGTTTTGGATCATTGTCATGTTGGAAGACCCAGCCTCGTTTCATCTTCAAAGTTCTCACTGATGGAAGGAGGTTTTGGCTCAAAATCTCACGATACATGGCCCCATTCATTCTGTCCTTAACACGGATCAGTCGTCCTGTCCCCTTGGCAGAAAAACAGCCCCATAGCATGATGTTTCCACCCCCATGCTTCACAGTAGGTATGGTGTTCTTGGGATGCAACTCAGTATTCTTCTTCCTCCAAACACGACGAGTTGAGTTTATACCAAAAAGTTCTACTTTGGTTTCATCTGACCACATGACATTCTCCCAATCCTCTGCTGTATCATCCATGTGCTCTCTGGCAAACTTCAGACGGGCCTGGACATGCACTGGCTTCAGCAGCGGAACACGTCTGGCACTGCGGGATTTGATTCCCTGCCGTTGTAGTGTGTTACTGATGGTGACCTTTGTTACTTTGGTCCCAGCTCTCTGCAGGTCATTCACCAGGTCCCCCCGTGTGGTTCTGGGATCTTTGCTCACCGTTCTCATGATCATTTTGACCCCACGGGATGAGATCTTGCGTGGAGCCCCAGATCGAGGGAGATTATCAGTGGTCTTGTATGTCTTCCATTTTCTGATGATTGCTCCCACAGTTGATTATTTCACACCAAGCTGCTTGCCTATTGTAGATTCACTCTTCCCAGTCTGGTGCAGGTCTACAATACTTTTCCTGGTGTCCTTCGAAAGCTCTTTGGTCTTGGCCATGGCGGAGTTTGGAGTCTGACTGTTTGAGGCTGTGGACAGGTGTCTTTTATACAGATGATGAGTTCAAACAGGTGCCATTCATACAGGTAACGAGTGGGGGACAGAAAAGCTTCTTACAGAAAACGTTACAGGTCTGTGAGAGCCAGAGATTTTCCTTGTTTGAGGTGACCAAATACTTATTTTCCACCCTGATTTACGAATAAATTCTTTACAAATCCTACCATGTGAATTCATGGATTTTTTTTTCACATTCTGTCTCTCACAGTTGAAGTGTACCTCTGGTACAAATTACTGACCTCTGTCATCATTTTAGGTGGGGGAACTTGCACAATTGGTGGCTGACTAAATACTTTTTTGCCCCACTGTATATACACTCAACAAAAATATAAACGCAACACCTTTGTTACTGCTCCCATTCCCCATGGGATGGACGTAGAGACCTAAAATTCATTCCAGATACACAATATAACCATCCCTCCCAAACAGTGGTCACAAATCAGTCCAAATGTGTGGTAGTGGGCACATCTGCCATATTGAGATAATCCATCCCACCTCACAGGTGTGCCACATCAGGATGCTGATCTGACATCATGAGTAGTGCACAGGTGTACCTCAGACTGCCCACAACAAAAGGCCACCCTGGAATGTGCAGTTTTGTCTCACAGCAAAATGCCACAGATGCCACAAGCAATGAGGGAGCGTGCAATTGGCATGCTGACAGCAGGAATGTCAACCAGATCTGTCGCCCGTGCATTGAATGTTCATTTCTCAACCATAAGCCGTCTCCACAGGCGTTTCAGAGAATATGGCAGCACATCCAACCGGCCTCACAACCGCAGACCTCGTGTAACCACACCAGCCCAGGACCTCCACATCCAGCAGGTTCACTTCCAAGATCGTCTGAGACCAGCCACCCAGACAGCTGCTGGAACAATTGGTTTGCACAACCAAACAATTTCTGCACAAACTGTCAGAAACCGTCTCAGGGACGCTCAACTGCATGCCCGTCGTCCTCATCGGGGTCTTGACCTGACTCCAGCTCGTCGCCGTAACAGACTTGTGTGGGCAAATGCTCACATTCGATGGCGTCTGGCACGTTGGAGAGGTGTGCGCTTCACGGATGAATCATGGTTCACATTGTTCAGGGCAGATGGCAGCTGAGAATGTCCCAGTTCTTGCATGGCCAGCATACTCACCGGACATGTCACCCATTGAGCATGTTCGGGATGTGCTTGACCGGCGTATACGACAGCGTGTACCAGTTCCCACGAATATCCAACAACCTCGCACAGCCATTGAAGTGGAGTGGACCAACATTCCACAGGCCACAATTGACAATCTGATAGACTCCATGCGACGATGTGTTGCACTGCATGAGGCAAATGGTGGTCACACCAGATACTGACCGGTTCTGGGTCCCCAGACCCCCAATAGCGCAAAAAACTGCACATTCCAGGGTGGCCTTTTGTTGTGGGCAGTCTGAGGTACACCTGTGCACTACTCATGATGTCAGATCAGCATCCTGATGTGGCACACCTGTGAGGTGGGATGGATTATCTCAATATAGCAGATGTGCCCACTACCACACATTTGGACTGATTTGTGACCACTGTTTGGGAGGGATGGTTATATTGTGTATCTGGAATGAATTTTAGGTCTCTACGTCCATCCCATGCGGAATGGGAGCAAAAACGAAGGTGTTGCGTTTATATTTTTGTTGAGTGTATAACAATTCTGTAACTGTAACTTCGGTCGTTGCTGTGCTTTTTTTGGAAGTCGAATTTCCCAGAGGAACCCACCCGAGGGATTAATAAAGTTCTATCTTATCTTATCTTATCTTATCTTATCTCTTATAAAGCTCTGAATGGTTTAGGACCAAAATACATCAGTGACCTCCTGACCCAGTATGAACCTTCCAGATCCCTCAGGTCATCTGGATCCGGTCTTTTATCAGTTCCCAGAGTCAGAACCAGACACGGAGAAGCTGCATTCAGCTTTTATGCTCCTTATATCTGGAACAAACTCCCAGAAAGCCTCAGATCAGCTGAAACACTCAGTTTATTTAAATCCAGGTTGAAGACTCACCTGTTCTCAGCTGCATTTGAATAAAACACCAAATCCACACTTTTAAGCTTAAATTTCAAAACTAACATTTTAACTACTGATTTTATCTATTTCTGATTTTATCTGTTTTGATTTTATATACTGTTTTGTTTGTTTGTCTGTTAATTAGTTAGTTAGTTAGTTTGCTTGTTTTAATCAATTTTAAATCATACTTTTTATTTGTTTTTGTTTCTAATGTCTCTGTAAAGCACTTTGAATCACCTTGTTGTTGGATTGTGCTATACAAATAAACTTGCCTTGCCTTGCCTATAAGGTCTGGCTACTCCCTTTTTCTGTCCTTTCACATCTGCTGACCTTTCCTCCTTTCATACTCTCCTACTCTCCTTCCCACTTTCTCTGTTTTTCTTTCTTTAACTCCCGCTGTGTCTCTTCCTCAGGCCTCCCAACCAGATGAGTTAACTATCGATGAACAGGAGATGTTGGAGGTCATTGAGGACGGAGACATGGAGGACTGGGTTAAGGTACCCGATCGCAGTCAAGTGCTGTAGATGTGTATCGCATTTTTTTTGCCAGTTGAATAATTTGATCGTTGTTGTGCTACTGTCTGTACTGACATGATTTTTGGGGCTTCTTTTGTTGTTGTTGTTTATTTGTTTGTTTCTCAGGCACGCAATAAGGCAGGTCAGGTGGGCTATGTCCCAGAGAAATACCTGCAGTTCCCGACCTCCAACAGTCTGCTGAGCATGCTCCAGTCTCTGGCTACGCTCGATGCTCGGTCACACACTTCGTCTAACTCAACAGAGCCAGAGCTGCACTCGGGCTGCATAAACGGAGACACAAATAGTAAGTAACCCTGTAAGCACAGTTGCTGTGAAGGATTAATTAAACTTCATGGCAGTAGTTAAAGGAAAGAGGTTAATTCTAGTTGTACCCGTGTAAATGAGTTTTCACCCATAATGAGGTTATTGTGGGCCACTAACTGAGGCATTTTTCTCTTTACTGCTTCTGTAGAGTACACTGAGTACACTAAGCAGGGTATTATTGGAAAGGGGAAATGTAGGGGTTGCCCACTGAACCTTGCTGGGATGCTCTAAATAAACACCCTTGACCCTAATCATTTCAGTTCATTTACAATACTCTACAAGGGTCTTGAGCAATGCTTCATTTCTTTATATTTTGCATCCAAGGAGATCATTTTTAAAGTGGTCTTGAGCAATAGTTATTCAGGCTTTCCAGAGGTTTTCCAAAGACCAAATATTGTATTTCCATGTATGTTTGCACTTTTAATAAATCACAGTACTGCATGTCAATGAACTAGAACCAGTGCCTTCTGTAAAAATCCTGTCTCATATTCAAAGAGAACAAAAAGAGAACAAGAGCGGAGCATTAACCTGACTGTTAACTGTTAACTTTTGCTGTTTTATTTCTGCAGCCCTGTGGGTTGTATTCACAAGTTCATTTAAAAGTAAATTAAACTGGTAGACATAAAGTTTGAGCTGAAATTCAAGACAGCCTTAAAAAAGGAGCTGGAGTTACTTGTACAGGCCGTACCTATCTGGTCATCAATGCAAACGATGCATAACTTAATTATTTCGTACAGCCAGAAACCTGCATTAATCGAGCTTTATTGGTCAAGCACCATTTCACTGACAACAAAAACAAGGAGAGGAAACTGGGTGGTTGTAACTTTTGCTATATAAAACTCTTTATTTTATGTTATTTTTTAGTCTTTGCATGCTTCTTTACCTGCCTTATTTAAAACCTTATCTTCTCCTACTGTGCTCTTGCTCTTACTCTTCATCCGTTTTTCTTTTTATTACTTTGTATCTGCTGTGCCTGAATAGTTAGACCAGGCTCATGAGCAAATCCACTGCTGTTTGTATATCTTCTGCTCTCCAGCGGTGTATACCATTTTCTTAATAACAGTAAGGGCCCTGCAGACAAGAAACTGCATTTCCCTGAGAATAATTGTTCCGACGGTATACTTATAATTGTTTTTTCTCCCTCTCTCTCTATCGTCCTTTCTCTCTGCAGTGGTGTACGTGCGTGCACTTTATGATTACGAGGGTCAGGCGGATGAGGAACTCTCCTTTTCCGAGGGAGCTGTGATCCGCTTGTTGAGCCGTGACACTCAGACAGATGACGGCTTCTGGGAGGGGGAGCTGAACGGGCGGGTGGGTGTTTTCCCCTCCGTGTTGGTAGAAGATCTTACAGAGAATGGAGAGACCAGCGCGGGAGGGGCAGGTGACACACAGGTACAGTAACACCTGTACACACATGAATTAATCTCACAGATAACATACAAGTCATCTTAGGTAACAGGACTTACTCTAGACCTGAATGAGACATTTGGTCTTATCAGTGTTTTCTCAGGGGAGAAATACCAAAGACTGTGTGTAGTCGACTGTGCCAGTTTATACCCCTATCCCTTCCTCCTTTCCTGCTTGTTGTCCATTTGATCTATCAGCAAGTCAGAGTTCAAAAACAGTGCATTAGAACTGCCGTGTTTGTGCAGCATTCTGATAAAAAACCTGCACTGCAATCACAGAAAAGAGGTCTTATCTGTGCCACTGAGTGCTGCCCTATTAGAGGCTCAGCAGCAGGAAGGATATGGCCTCTCCCTTCCTATAAGCCTGTAGACATAACACGCAACCCAACATCTTTTAAGTGCTATGCAGGGAATGTTGGTTAAAAAAAGTATCCTGGTCAAGTTTTGTGTTGTAGCCCACTTTGTCTTTTCTTTATTTCCACCACTCTCTGTAGATCTCTCCTTCTTTGAAACTGCCATCTTCTCTGCCACCTCTTCCGCTGTACGACCAGCCTCCCATCAGCCCCTTCACCAGCCCCGAGACTTCCACCCCACCTCCTCTGCCACGTTCCCCTTCCGCTGCTCTTAATGGGGAGCACAAGCTTCCTCTGCCTGCCTCGTCACACAAAGGACCGCTGTCAGCTCACAGTAAGACAACCAATACAACAACAACCATGTTTAACGAAAAGTGAGATTTCTGAGGAAGGTAATCGGGGCTTTTAATTTGAAATTTTGTCTCGCTCACTCTAGATCAAAGCTCTGGCAGGAGTCCAGTATCTCCAGGATTTGCTAAGACTCAGCCGCCAAGATTCACTCCTGAAGGAGGCCCGGGCAAACTACGACCTGTTAGTATCAGTGTTACTCAAGAAGTGTTTTTTGTGCACAATGTGTGTGTGTGAGTGTTTGTGTGTTCGAGCTGTCTTTTTATTTCCTCCCATCTCTGGAAAGCACAGAGGGAATGCATCCAAATTTGCAAATGGATTAGATTTTAGTGGTCAAAGATCTTTCTGGGTTTTTTATGGCTTTTCCCAGCAACAAAGACCTCTTCATCCTCATTCATACTACGCCACAGTAATTTAGCCATAGATAAACAAAAGACCATGCTGTTTCACTCTATATGAAAACATTCATTCAGAGGGTAGGGTGCACAGCATTTCTTTATCACAGACAAAAAATGACATGTACGGCTGTAAACTGCACTTCCTTTTCTTTCAACAGACATCTTGAAAGGAGATGTCTTGAAAGATCTCTTTCAAGACATCTCCTGGATTAAAAGTGTAGTTGAACTTCTTTACACTGGTAGAAACGGGAGTTTCACTGGTCCGGCCCACATCCCCACCCTGCTGCTTAGCCTTTGCAAGTGGCTGACATCATTGCTAGCATTTACACTTGTGATGTTGTGCCTGTGTTACTTTGTAATTTTGCCACTGAAACACTAGTCGGCGGTGAGGTTTCTCTCTTCAACTCAATTCATTGTCTTCTTCTCGATTAAAAAAAGGCATCAGAAAAAGAAGAGAAGCAAGAAATAAACGTTCACTGCGGGCCGCATCAGCGTGACATGTAGTTAGATTACAGTGTATGTCACGGCACAGGATTTCACAGGGACTTAAAGAAACTAATGAAGAAAATAATCAGCAGATGAATGTATGACATATAAGTAACCGTCAATTTTTCGAAGATGGTTTGGCACGCTGTGCTCTGATGACATGTGAAGGATACTTAAGTGTTCGTTAAACTGTGTGACCTACAGATCCCAACAATAGGTTGAAAACACAGTTTTTTTTGTTAGAGTCTAAAAGCAGACAATTCCCTACTTTTCCTGTTCGTTGATAACACATTTGTGTCTCGCAGCAGGAAGTGAACATTTAACTGTTTGTCAAATTAAGAAAAGTAGGTCGCCCCTATTATCACCTTGACTTCAGTTTTTCTCACTTTGGCTTCTTTCTTTTCCTTACTCTTGTATTTAATGTGTTTTCTTTCTCCGCTGCAGGTGCGAGCCGCTCCTCCTCCACCCAAGCAGCACCCCCGCCGACAGCAGGAGAAGAGCGACAAGACGGAGGAGGTGGAGATCACGCTGGTGTGACAGACAAACAAACTGACAGCCGGTTATAGGCGCACAAACAGAAATGAAAACAGATGAAAGGCAGATGTATCCTACAGACTTGGGAACTGAAGTGAAGTTAAATAAAGTGATGTGAAGTAAACTGAACTGAACCACGCTGACCCCTCCCCCCGCCCCAATCTCCTGAACTCCTGGCAGCTCCGTATCTTCTCCCTTTGAGCTGAGGAGGAGGAGAGCAGAGAGAGGGGACAAAGGCAGACTATCCGATGTAATAATCTCCGTATTAGCTTCCTAATGAAGTGCAGCAGTAGCCCACACACCCCCGATCCCTTCACCCTACCCCGTCCTTTCATTCTTGCCTTAAAACCTCACCTCATTGGGCAGCAAATCACACCACGGTGAAGCAGAGGAAGAATGTCAGGAGAGGAGGAGGATGGGAAAAAGCTATTTGTGACAGATGACGGATTTGGCAAGTTTTCTGTTGTCAAGCTTTCCATAAGACCATTCATCTTTCTGCAGAAGCAGATCAGAGTCAATATTTATATTTTTTCTCTT
Organism: Maylandia zebra; assembly: GCF_041146795.1. Classification (NCBI taxonomy): domain Eukaryota; kingdom Metazoa; phylum Chordata; class Actinopteri; order Cichliformes; family Cichlidae; genus Maylandia; species Maylandia zebra. The sequence goes on from NC_135180.1 coordinate 19,198,302, forward strand.
CCCAATAAATAATCATGAAGCACGAGAAAAGTTTTGAAGCCCCAAGAACTGACAAAATGTAGTAAAAGGTTATCAGACAAACCAAACATATAATTCAATACACTATAACTATAAAATTAGGGTGGGATGGAGGCAGATGATTGATTGTGGTGACCCCTAAAGGCAGAAGCTGACTTAAATGGCAGCCCACATGAACAGCTGATAACTTAGTATGGATCTTGTTGGCAGATATCATACTGGATGCAATATTTACGTTGCTTTAGCCTCTTTACAGTTATCACACATCTGCAAGCCACTTTGCAACCCAGCTCATGCTTTTCATGCTGTGTGTGTGATTTAATCAATGGTCAGTGTTGCTTGCAGCGTCATGTACAGGTGTTGCTTCGGCCCAAAGAAGAGAGCCCAATCTAATTCAGTGCAGATGGAAATAAACAATCTGCTTTTTGCTACTGTATTCCCGGGGGCATTAGTTTTGCTTTTGTTTTTGTTTTTAAAAAAGTCTGATTCTTATCTGATACCTTTTCCTTACCTTTTGTGAGTGTTGTGGGCCCATCCAAAGAAAGCTGGCTGAAATGTAAGTAAAAACATGCCAAGTCTGTCACGTTTTTGGAGAGCAGTGGAGAATGAAGTGAACGACCAGAGAAATTGAGCGGTGTGCGTGGACGCAGTGTCCCTCTCCTTAGGCCTTCCCTCGTCATATATAGTCATTATCATCATACGTATTTAATGTGTAATAGTACAGTACATTACTGTCGTCATAGGAATGTTATGCTCAGCATTTCATATAGACTAACTCAGCTGAATGGAATACCATGTCTGATATGTAGTGGAAGTTTTATCTTCATCTTATACTGAAGGGGCATTGTAAATACAGCAGGAAGGAGAGCTCAAAGGAGGGAGAGGATGAAAGAAAACGAGAGATAAAGGAGGCTGGATCCTTCCCTCTGCTCTTAGCATCGCCTCTCTTCCCGTCCCTCCTTTACGTCTCTCCCTCTTTCCTCTAAAGACGATTCTGTCCATTGGCAGTCAGTGTGAATCAGTGACTATCATATACATACATACACACATGCAGATACATTATACGACAGATACATTCTCTCATTCTGTGCGCCGTATGTCTGTATCACTGATTGGTTCAGAGATGCGCTGCTGGTGCTTTTAAAGGCACTCAAATTGTTGGTATTCACTATGTGGCAACAAAGAAAAGTTTTATTTCAGATGATGTAGACACAGGAAAGTATTTGTGGCCGGGACTTCTTATTAGCACAGAACTGTATAGTTTTCATCCCTCTCATGCCGATTTGTTCACTGTTCAGTTCAACTAAGACGCACGTTTACTTGACGCTCATTACATTTGCAGGTATAATTTTTCTCTCGCCAAGCAAAGCCACCACATCTTGTGTCCTAATGCTAGAAACAGAAAACAGAAAGAGGTGTGTAAAGAAAAAAATTCGAACTAAATGGACAGAACTAGCAAATGACATTCAAATGGAGCTAAGTACAAATCTTTTGTGTGTGGTTTTTTTTTACTCAAAGTAAATAAATGCCCCCATTTCCCTTTACATGGCCATAAAGCCTTTGAAACTCCTTGCCTGAAGGGCAGCGTAGCACTTTTATTAATTTCTACCTTACTTGGAAAGTAGCAGTACCCTCATATAGCATCGGCACGGGTGGCAAAGACTCTGATGAATCCTTGTTGTTAAAATGATTCAGAGTTGTTCTTTTTAAGCTGATCCTATGGACTTTTTTTGTTTCAGTGTGACTGATGCTTAAAAAACAAAACAAACACAAATAAAGATCTCCACTCTCCCAGCTCTTCCAAAGAGGTGGAGAGACGACTGTGGACAGTGAAATTCGCTGTTCTCCTTTATTTATAAGAACAAAACAAACAAAAATTACAGAAAGCGATGCGTTTGAATGAATCATTTCTTTTTTTGGTCTCGAAATAGGCCTGGGTGTTTATGAGTGTGATTGTTTATAAGAGAGAGAGGAGGAATTTTAATCTAATCTGTGTTTGACTCTGAAGATATGTCCCAGTTCCTCACTGCAAATGAACAAGTTTGGAGAGCGTTTGCACGGAATAAATTGCAAAGTAGAGTATTGTCCAAATTGTCAGCAGGAGATAAAACTGAACATTCAGGCAGTAATCCTCTTTCTTTGTCTCAGATAACATCCCTACTGCAAAACAAAAACAAAAGAAGAACTGTGAATATTAAATTTAAAACTCTTAGCATTACTATGTAGTGTTGCACTGGAGCACATCTTCAGGTCTCCTGTAAGAAAAGTCTTAATCTGGAAGCAAATCGATTGTTTTCCCCGGTGGAGGTGATTTCTAAAAGGAGAAGTAAGAAGTGAAACCACAACATTTTGTGTAGCATTCATCCTAGCAAACTTAAGCATGCTGGAATTAGTTGCATTTTTAGATACGACCCTCTGCTCTTCTGCTGTTGTACGGACTAGCATTGACTTGTGACAGTGTGGTCAAGGCGACTTGGAACAGCAGCCTGTCCTTGATCTCTCTGAGATCTGATTTTTACTGGTTTTCGAACTTGTTTTGAAGTTTATGGTTTTTCAGCATCCGCAGACATTCCCGTTATACTTACTCAGTCAGTCTGTCATATATAAAATTGACATTTCATTGCCAGTTGCCACTTTGAAGACGGATCGTTTCCCATCTTTAACAGTCTCTTTGGTCCGCGACAGTGTTTAATTATTTGGTATGGTTTTTATGTTTTAAATGACACTTTATTTTTCCTTATGTGGATTCAGAGTAGCACAGCTGCCGTTATTATTAACGATGTGGTGGAACAACTGGCCTCTCTCTTTAATAGACTGTTGCCATGGTGACAATATTGAGAACAGGTGCAAAAGTCTTTCTGCATATTATTATTGGATGTACAAAAAACGACAACAAAAAAACAAAGTTTGTATTTATTGTGTACAAATGTTAATTAATAAAAAATATGGAAAAGTTGAAAAGTTGCACACATCGATTTTTTCAGACTGAGCGTGTTTGTGTGGATGTTTGACCAAAAGTGGGTGTGATCATGATAACACGCTCCAGAGCACCCGAGGCCAAACTTCCTGAGCGGAGCTGCAGGAACATGAGACACAGCAGCAGAGACGACACAGAGCTGCTCTCCGTTTGGGACGCGCGATAAGTTCCTGCCAGGAGTTTTCCCTCCTTGTGTTTTGTTATTTGAACAGCAGCTGTTTATCAGGCATGCACACCGGAGGAAAATCCCCTTTGGATTCTGGCTTCAGCACATCTTGTGTGAAAATCTACCTGTGCTCCAACCCAGAAGGTAGGCAGTGATTCCTAATATGAAAGGCAGCTGTAACTAGGTGTGTTTTAAAAAAATACGCATGTTAGATTGTATCATGTTTTCTTGTGTCATTTGAGTTCTTGTTAAGGTGCATCCTGTTTGTGTTGTGTACAGACAGCGTGGTGGAGCGTAGAGCTCTGAGGGACAGTGTGTTCCCCAGATTCAGAGAGCACTGCAGACACTCGCTGGGACTGGATGTCAGGGTGAGCACACACTTTACTTTTTTAAAACCTTCCTGTTGCATCGAAAACATGTCAGTGAAACAGTAGATGTGAGTGTGCGTGTGAGTTGTGTTTTTCTTGGGAATTCTTTCTGTTCTTTTAAAGCCATAAACAGGCTAAGGAAGGATGTGGGCACTGTTGCTTTATACATTAAAACGAGATTACTTTAATGGCATAAATGCTCACACTAATGACTTTTAGTGCTGGGAAGAGAACTAGATATGGTCCACTGGAGGACACGTTGTAAAACTGCTTTTGCTTTAAGGTTGTTTGTAATTAAATTAAAGGTATTTTTTTTACTCTTTATAGAAAGATCCTTGAAATGTGCATCTCTTTATTAGAGAAACAAGATAGAAAACACAAAATCTTGAAGCTATAAAAGTAAAGTCTCATTAATATTCCGTGTGGTCCATCACAAAGACACCCATGCGTAATGTCGCCAGCGACGGGGGGTGACAGCAGTAGCATTTTAGCTGCTTGCAGGTATTTGTACTTTTAGTCTTCCACCGTTTCCCCTGAGGCCACTGATGCAGTCAATAACGTGCCTTAATTATATCTGACAACAAAGAGAATGAGCAGCTGTGAGGCGACTGTCTGTGTTGGTTTTCGTTCATGTGTATTAAATAAACATTGGGACAGTTCAGTCAGCACATTGTGGTGTGTGCAATCAGCAGACAGAATAAAGAACGTGATGCCTCACCCCACCTTAGACGCTTGCTCTCACTGGATCTGGGCTCAGCTTTCTTGATTTATTATTTCCACTCCACATTTTTTAACTCTTGAGTGTGTTTATGTCGGCAGGTGATAGACCCGTTTGAATCCAGTGATCCCAGTCGCTGGCCAGATGAAGACACCAGGCATCAGATGATACATGAATGCAGAGGAAGCTCAGCTGGACCTTTTTTACTGGTAAATAAAGTCCTTGGGGAGAATCTCAAGTGTAAACCAACAGGATCTCAGACTGACCCTTACTTCTCAGTACAATGAATGATGACATGCTCTAAAGGACATCAGCACCTTGCCATGAGTTGTAGTCAAAGTTTTATTGTTGAATTTTATCAGTTTTTAGTATTATGAACTTTAAAAATAAAAGCTTTTCACCCTTTCTGGAGTATGCTGGACTTTGCAAAGTCATCTACACTGTGCTATGTTTGTTCTCCTTTTTAAATTAAACTTATCATCACGGCTGCAGAACAGTTCTGTCATTGAGCCGTGTCAACAAATGGACAAAATAATAGAAACACTTTCCAATATAAGTAAAAGACACAAAATCACACGTGTAGCATCACACAGTTGTCTCTTAAGCAGATGTTCTGTATAGTAATCAGCTTAATAAATTACCAGCTTACCATACTAAACAATAGTTCCCCGTGCTGTTGTTCCTCCTGTGACCACATGGTGGTGCTGCAGGCTCTGGTAGGGCATCAGTATGGCACAGCCTGTGTGCCCGCTCAGGTGGAGGTGTCAGAGCTGCAGTTGCTGCTGCAGCAGTGTCAGGAGGCTGGCGTCAGTACACAGGAGCTGGAGAAAATTTATCAGAGGGACGAGAACACCATCCCTACGACCTACTGCCTGAGAGCTCCGCACAGACGCAGCTATTCTCTGGTAATTAAAGTCGATGGTATAATTTTATGACTTTATTTTTTAATTATGAACTAGAATGTTATATAATATAAAGTAATGCGATTTCAACTTGTATTATGCATCATTTAAAATCTTATTGAGGTTTTAGAAACATCCCATCGAATCACACATTTTGTCCTTAAATCAAGTACATTGTGTTTATAGTGTATGTGAGGATGATTTATATTTATAATGCTTTAATAAACTGGATATTTTCCCTCCGCAGCAGGAAAGAAATAAGGTGAAGGAGGAAAGCAAAACCAAGACTAAAGAGGAAGAACTGAGGAAGCTGTTTCAGGCAGCTGTGAGTCTGTGTGTCCAAAGTGGCAGCATGACCCCAGAGAGGGCCAAAATCTTCTACAGATCAGGTGAAATACCCCACATAGCTGTGTGTGTGTGTGTCAAGTCATTTGTCATAATCCACTGTTGTTAGTGTCATGGGCAGCCTGCGTCTATGCCTTGGAATATCTTCTGTAGTTGGAAGGAATTTTTGTTGTGTAAGTAAACATTTGCTTTACCACTTGTCTCCAGCCCTCGATGCAGATCTGCATTATGCTCTGGAAAGCTGTCCTGAGAGTGACATCGGCAGACGCTGCTTGGTCTATGTCCACAAGATCATCAATGCAAAAGCAGAGAGACAAAAGGGACCTGTGAAAATACAACTACAGTCAAAGTTGGAGGTAAAAGCCATGTGTAGTAGATGCACAACAGACCCGACCACGTTTCCATGCTTTTCACCATCTTTATTGACGCGGTTGCTGTACACAATCACGCAGCTGCGGCTTTCCAGTCGCCAGCCGAATATACACTCCAACAACAACAACCTTATAGCAGTCAGCACAGACTTTTAGACCCTGTAAAGTTGAGGCACACAACGATAGACCATGCCCCGCCACACCATGTTTAATTATGGGAGACGTCAGGAAAAGGATGAACTAAAATAAAATTTAATCTTTCTGACCACTCTTGAAACTTTATTTTACTAAAGGGATATGTAGAATTCACAATTTGTACCCTTTTTATTTAAGTCCACTGTGAAAAGTTCCCTCTTCTTTATTTCCAGGATGCCACTCTGAGTTCATCACCCACTAACGAAAAGTTACTGTCAGAGCTGTGTGAGTGCTTCCTCCCTCATCTCGTCACTTCCCGCCAACTTCTAGTCTACACCATCACCACAGAGTGCGACCGCCGCCATGGTTACACATCAGCTAGGAGGCGCGGCTATGCTGATTCTCTGTGCCAGCAGGTGTACTGTGACCTTGTGCAGATGACTGACGGTCTGAACGTTTCTCAAAGCGCAGAACCTTCTCCCCTCTGTGACGTTTTATCCCGAGAGCAGGCCGAACAGGAGCAGCTGTGTGACATCCTCAGTCGGTTTTATGACGTCATTCAGCCCGAGGAGGAAAAGGTCAGGATGGTTTTAGCCTTTACAGACTAAAATATACTATTTACATTGACAATACAGGCACTTTTGTTCTGTGTGCAGTTAGAAATATTAAAACATGACATGTTTGTATAATTCATTTTTCCTTATTTATACACCTGCAGCATAGCTCTGCTCTTATTGGTTGCAGGTCAGAGCCTATGTGAAGCAGAGGTACCATCAGTTCCCTCTGGTAGTGACCGGAGGCCCGTGTACAGGAAAGACGGTCCTGCTAGCACACTGCACTCAGCAGGTAGGTGGACCAAAGGGAAATTTGAAGCAGGCATATAGTGTTTATATATAATTTGTAATAAGAATTTGTGCCTTTTATGTGCATATGTTTCACTGACGCTTAAAGCTATCTCTCTCTTTCCACAGATGAAGCACTGGCTTGCAGACAGCGATCCTGTGGTGATCAGTTTTTTCTGCAACCTATCAATTAATGCTTCACCAAAGCATCTGCTGTCGAGCTTGTGTTATCAGATATCCTGCAGATATCTCACTGACTCCTTGTCTAAGCAGGATGCTAGCCACTGCAGTGACCTGGATGATCCTGGCAGTACCACCGACTCCAGAGAGGTCACATCCAGCTGTAGCCAAACATCTGTTTTGGATTCCCAACATGAGGGCGGCACCAAAGAGCATGTTTCTGACTGCAAGCAAAGCTGGAGTACCGCTCAACATCCAGATCAAAGACAGCTGGATTTTGGCAACATAAAACCCGACGCTTGTCTGTCTGAACTTAAAGAACACCTCTCATCCCTCATCAGCCACCTGCCTTCAACTGAAAAGCCTCTTGTCCTTATTCTTGATGGATTAGATCAACTCAAAAACAACACTGGTCTTCAAATCATTGAGTGCCTTCCCAGGCCCCTTCCTCCCGCTGTCAAACTCATCGTCACAGCTTCCTCCAATCGAGAACACTTCCTGCAAGCCATAAAACTACACTATGCATCTCAGAGTGTATCAGAGGACATGTGTACAGGAAGGTTGTGTATACAGTTGGGACTGGTGGACAGGAAACAGAGCGTACAGATGCTGGCATCTCTGCTGAAAGGTTCAGGAAGGAGGGTGACGTCTGGACAACAAGCTCTGGTCAACCAGGCTCTCGCTCACTGTTGTCTGCCGCTCTATGCTCGCCTCCTTCATGCACACACCTCGCTCTGGCGCTCTGGTATTACTAATAGAGTAAACAAAAATACAGTTTCTCAAAGGAATAAGTCTTGTTTTCAGAGCTACAAATGCCACACAAAGACTAAACCCACATGTGATGTGGGTCACTTACAGTCATGTGAAAAAGAGCGTTATAACTAAGTACACCCTTATTGCTTCACAGGAATAGCCAGACGCTGCTAAGCATGCTAAGGTGCTAAGGTGATCATCAGCAAGTGTGAACACCTCTATAAAAGTTTTGGCAGTTTGCTGGTCTGGAGTCTTAACACGATACTAGAATCGCAACAGAAGCTGGAAACTGCAAAAACAAACAAACCAAAAAAACAAGATACACGAGATACATCTCAGACTCTCGGGTCTCAGTTAGCATGTTAAATGTACAGTAAAGTTAGAAACAGTCCGAACAATTCCTCTGTATATTAAATACTTATGTTGCAGGACAATAATCATCATGTAGCACCAAATCTACAACAGAATGGCTGAAAAAGAAAAGAATAGAGGTCTTGCAAACAGCCCAGTCAACGTCCTCAACCTGACTGAAATGTTGTAGCGGGATCTTAAGAGAGCTGTGCGTAAATGAATGCCCACAAACCTCAATGAACGGAAGCACCATTCTCAAGAAAAAGCAGGCAGAAATTCATTCACAACTCCTGCAAGTCATCAAACTACATGATGTATCTCACAGTGCATCGGAGGATATGCGGACAGGATGCGGTCGACCAGGTTGCCACTGCCATTCTGTGCTTGATTCCTGCATGCGCACACCTCGCGACGTGAGACGCTGATAAAGTCACACTTCAAGCTGTTGCTGTTACAGTTTTTTCTGAATGCTTAAACCCTAACTGTGATTCCTGTAGCACAATCTCTAAAACTATTCAGACTTATAGCAAAACCACTCACTGAGTTTGCAAAACTAAAAGCACAAAAACTGCTTTGCACTCAGTTTGCAATTTTGTAACACACACTTTGCAAACCTGTAGGCACAATTCACTGCACAACACTCAATTACCAAATTTCCAACACACTCCTAGCAAAAGTATACACATGTATGGCTATCATTAACACTAATTTGCCAACTGTCTGGCACACTTTCACATGTCAAAACTTTCTTAGATAATTCGTTCACTTTGCAATCAGCCTAAGCACTATAATACAGGTAAGCTGTGTGTGCGGAGTACAATGGAGGGAGCAGAAAGAGTGAGAAGTAGAGGAGGCCGAGGAAGAGGACGTGGAGGTGAAGAAGTAGGATGAAGAGGACGACAAGGACAAGGAGGAGCAAGAGGAAGATGAGAAGGGGGGAGAGGAAGGGTAGGAAGAGTAAGAAATAGAATTACTGATGACATCAGAGCTACAATAGTGGACCATGTAATCAACCGTGGAATGACCCTGAGGGTAGCTGGCCAACGGGTCCAGCCTAACTCGAGCCGCTACACTGTAGCAAGTACCATAGGGACATTTTGAAATGAGAATCGGTTAGTACAGTCACTTCGCACAAAGATTTGTAGCACTGCCATATGCCAATGAGAAACACACCAATACCATTGATGTAAAAATACTGAAATTGTTACTTTACAGAATTGCTAGATGACCAGATGCTGGGGGCAGAGGAAGCATGTTCACTGCAGACCAAGTAACCCATATAGTCATTATGGCGATTGCAAATAATCCTATACTTGGAAATAAACACTTGTGTTTGTTTTGATGTACTTGAAGTTTGGATCCCTCTATGCTTATGGATCTATGACAGAAGTATGAGCTCAAACTGACATAGCCTACCTTGTGCACAGAGAAAGCAAAAGCCAGATGTGTTTTGTATTCATACCATCAGTGTGCAGTTGGCGCATTGTGTGCTTAGTAGATGATGGCTTGTGTGTACTGTTTGATACGGAAACACCATTTTTACGAAGGTGTGAAGAGTTAATCTAGCTGTGTTTGCTTTTGCAAGAGAACTACAATGTTTTGATTATTGGGTGACAGGTTTTCTTATTTGTGTGAAGAGTTTTGCAAAATTAGCCAATAGTTACAAAAAATGTGCTTAAGCAATCAGAAAAAACTGTAAAGGTGTCTTTTCAAGCTGCTGAATCATGGGGTGTACTTAGTTTGTCACAAAACTGCATGGAGTCCCATGAAAGTGCTCTTTTCCACATGGCTGTGTGTTTTTCATAGATTTGTTTTTGAATAATAATGAAACTATTTAGATCAGAGTACTTTTGTCTTCACAAGTTGCATTTTTTGAAATACCCCCCCCAAAAATCAGGATAGCACCACTTGGCCTTTTAAATAATTCTCCTCTTCTCTCCTTGTCTTCAGATTCCGATGTGACTGAGTCATCTCTCCCCGATGGCGTTCATTCATCTATTTCTGCGCTCCTGGATCACCTTGAGCAGAAACATTTCTCTTCCATCGTGGCTCGCACCGTCTCTTACCTCACCATCTCCAGGTCTGGGCTCACAGAGGCTGAGCTCGCCGATTTGCTGTCCATTAAGGAAGATTTGCCGCACAAAGGCTCTTCATTTAAGATGACACTCCCACAAGTCGATGTGGAGAGACTTCTTTTGGATTTAAAGAGCTTTCTTATCCAACGGAAAGTTGCAGGTTCCCTGGTTTTGTTCTGGGTGAGCAGGCATTTCAAGTTGGTCGTGGCGAAAAGGTATTTAGACGCTCCTGATGTAAGAAGAAGGCTTCATTCTGAGATGGCCGACTATTTTAGTGGACAGACGTCAGGCGTAAACAAGGATGCAGCCTTAAAAACACACACAGACACTCGGCAACCCAGCCAGCCGTTTGTATTCACTTCAATCAAAGGTGGTGGTCGGGTGAATGTGAGAAAAATCGTAGAACTGCCGTATCACCTGCAGCAGAGTGGCAGGTGGAAGGAGTTTGAGTGCGTGCTGTTGCTGTCATTTGGGTTTCACCAGGCTATGGTTCGAGCTGGTCTTCTTGGAGATCTGCTAGCTATGTTGGAGACTGAAGAGGAGTCATCTCAGGTTAAGTTTGTAAGAGAAAGACTGCTACTAGCAAGCACATTGAAGTCTTCTGCTTGCTTCCTGCAGAGCTCACCTCTGCAGCTGCCCTCAGTGATGGAGACAAACCTCCTTCCCTATTTGAAGGTCTTTCCTGCTCTTGAGGGTTATGTCAGGGAAATCAAGGAAGGGAGAGGAAGTGGATTAGAAATAGTGCTTTGCCCCAGTCCTCCCTGTGTTCCCCACATTCAGTACTTAAAGTACGATGACATAAATAAGGGCGTTTGTGTCAGAGAGATCGCCGGTACAAAGTGTGGGGTTGTTGCCGAGATCACAGATGAAGGCTCTGCTTGGATTTGGAAAGGGTGTGGATATGATGTGGCCAAACTGTCACTCAGATGCGAGCAGACAGAGTTAAAGTTTGCAGGCGTGAAGAGCAGCGGTCCGTTCCTCCTGCTTTCCACAAGCTGCAGCAAGCTTTTCGTGTGGGATGTGGAAGGCCCAGAAAAGTTTCTCGAGGTCAAAGACCCTTTTAAAAACACGTGCGAGTCGAGCGAAACACCCAGCAACATCGAGGGATTCGTCGCACATCAGAAAACGCTGTCCGTGTGGTGGAAAGATGAGAGTTTTGTGAGCGTGTTTGACATCTCCAGTGAAACCCTAACTCATTTCCAGTGTCAGAGCCCTGTGACCTGTTCAGTGTTCTCCTCTGATGGTTTTTTCATGTACTGTGGGCAGGAGGAAGGCACAGTGTCCGTATTTGACATGAAATCCAGCAGTCTGCTTAGCACCTGCTCAAACTCAAACCACAGCGCTGTTACGCTGATCATCCTCCATGAAGACAAGAGGGAAATGGCATGTGTTGATAGGACTGGAAGTGTAGCTTTATGGGACGTGGCAGCCAATACACAACCACCCAGACTTGTGAAAGAAAGTTTCACTCAGGGTTACTCTACTAACATACTCAGTACAGATTATTGCAGTGAAATCAATACTCTTTTGATGTGTCAAGCCCACCAGGCTTCACTGTGGGATACTTGTAACTGGGAGCTGTGGGACCAGTTCTTGGCTCCACAGGGAAGAGCCTTCACTCAAGCTGTGCTCTCCCAGGATGGCCATCTTTTCCTGGCTTTGTTAGACACTTGCACCTTTATCTTGGTGTGGAGGGTCAGCAGTGGGGAGTGTGTGCTCTCCTTAGAAACGAACAAGCAGCCACACACACTCCTCAAAATGGCCTCAGATGTCATTTGTGTCAGTCACGATGGCTGCCTGACAGTGTGGGACTCCGAGATGATTGATGCTGCAGGAAGTGCACAGAAAATGGGCGGTGGAGTAAAGGAGGTGGTGGTGGAGCAAACAGGCGTGTGGTTCTACACCAGAGATGGGTCGGAGAAGGTGTGGAAGTGGAGTCTAGACACGGGACTTCCACATGTTAACTTCCTGCATACTGGGCCTGTGGAAAAACTGCAGCTTTCCCCAAACGGCATCCACCTGGTGTCACTCTCGGCTGGAGATATTTACGTGTGGCGGACGGAAACAGGTGAAAATATCCTCCGCATCGGTGGCAGCAGAGCTAGAGACATCCTGATCACCCCTAATAACAACTTTGGAGTGAGCATTTCTGAGCGAGGCCTCTCGCGGGTTTTCAAGATTGCGCAAGGAAATATCGTGTGCAGCATCCACCCATACCTATCTGATGCTCAGGTTTCACCTGAGAGCACCTACCTGCTCGGTTGTTGCCATGGAGACCTGCTGGCTGCCAGTCTGTGGTCGGGCTCGATTAGCAAACGTTTCTCCTGTGTGGAAAGCTCTGAGGAGGTTGTCGCTTTCCAAACTCTTTCACAGCACCCAGAATTTGTGGTTGTGATGGCGGCCTCAGGGACGGTGTACACGTGGAAGGTGGCAGAGGAGACTGTGTGCTGGCACTTTCAGCTGCCACACATGTTTCACTGTCAGCCTGAGGACTTCCAAATGTCCTCCAATGGCAGCTACGCACTGCTGTCCATTGACAGCGGCGCAATTAACCTCTTAAATCTGTCTCGAGTCACACTGTGCTCATTCAAAGTCGAGGGTCCTGTCATTAAAGCCTGCCTGGACAAAACTGGACACTATGTTGCTTACATAACCACGCCCTCCGGGCTGGAGGACAGCTGTGGCTGCTACCTGCATGCGAGGCCCATCCTCCGAGTCACGCGACTTTCAGATGGGGAGAGATTAGGAGCTGTGCATCTGTCTAAGAATCCACTAGCTCTGGTTATTTGTGAGCAGCACTGTGTGTTTGTGGGCTTTGGGGATGGGTCTGTAGGTGTGTACTACATTTCAGATGTCACAGTCGATGAGGATGAGCCAATCAGGTGCTGGGAAGATCCTAGCGGCCAGCTGAAGCAATGTCCCTTTGACAGGACGCCATTCAGCTGGTTTCCTCAAGACACACCAAATGTTACATGGGCTTAAGATTATTATATGATTCTGAACAAAGAATGTGCAAATTTTAATATTAGACAAAGATCATCTGAGTCAATAGAAAATGCAGCTTTTATTTACCAATTACATTGATTGAGGGAAAACAGCTATCCAACTATACATGACCCTGTGAGAAATAGTAATTCCCCCCTTGTTAAATCATGAATTTACCAGCCCTGATTACTACCAGACCTTTTGAATTAAGAAATCACTTAAACAGAACCTGTCTGACAAAGTGAAGAAGGCTAAAATATCTTAAAAAGCAAAGAAACTTCAGAAAACATAGTCACTGACATCTATCAGTCTAGAAAGGGCATTTGGACTAACACAGAGATACGTCATCCACAGCTGTAAAACGGTGAAGGAGTGGTCGACATACCAATGACTCATCCAGGAAGTCACAAAAAACAAATCCCACCTTTCACAAACGTTTTGTGTGGGATGCAAAAGGCTCAGAAAAGTTTCATGAGGCCAAAGAGCCTTTTAAAAACACATGTGAGTCGAGCGAAACGCCCAGGAACATCGAGGGATTCGTCACACATCAGAAAAAGCTGTCTTTGTGGTGGAAATATGAGATGTTATGACAAAGGGTCGTCTCACATTTACCAAAGAACATCTCGACGATCCCCAAGACTTTTCGGAGCATGTTCTGTGGACTGATGAGACAAAAGCTGAACTTTTTAAAAGGTTTGATCTGGTGTAAAACTAACACAACACATAAAAAAAGAACCAACAGTCAAACCTGGTGGTTTGTGGTAGTGTAATGGTCTGGGGCTGCTTTGCTGCTTCAGGATCTGGACGAGTCACTGTAACTGATGAAACCATGAATTCTGTTGTTAGCAGTTAATAGGTTAACTTTTTAACACAGGGCCAGATAGATCACACAATGAAGAGCGTCATATTATAAATTCTTGTAAGTACATAATACTGTAAACTGTATATATCGATGTATAAATATTAAACATGTTTGGTGTATGCTGGCACAGGCAGGAGATTTGCTGCAATTATCTAAAACCAAACTGTCTGATAAATCTCTTTTTGTGTGTATTTTGTAAACACAACACCACTTTGGCATGAATGCATCATGGTTTGTATTCCCAATAACTGCTGTTCTCTTAAATAAAATTTAAAAAAAGATAAAAATAGCTGCTCTGTGTTAAAAGAACTGATTGTTACTGAAAGTATACACAGTAGTTTATTTATTTGGTATCATCCTCCTCCACATTTATTCGTGATGCCTTCAAGTTCAACCTCGTAAAGTGGAGCACTTTTTGGTTTTGCATTAGCTGCTTTTGGAAAGAACAAATTGTGCACCCTGTAGCCTAGAAATCTCTATTATATTAGTTAATTAATTAAATAATTGCATTAATGACAGTTTTAGACACGGTAGCCCTTATGAAAAAAAACATACAATATGCGACTGAATGGTCGATTTCTTTACGAGGTGACTCTAATATCTCCGACAACCCTCGAAGGCAGCATCAGCTGAGCTAAATTGCCATCACAGAGCCCTCAAGGTCCTCATTTGAGTCCAGGTGAAGACATGCAGCTGTTCTGTTGGGGAGACAGCTCCAGCGGACAGTTCGGGTCACAGGGGGCCCCCAGCCCCGTGTCCTGGACCGTCCCCGGGGTTGTAACTAAGATCTGCTGTGGGGATCGGCACACTTTATTTCTTAATGCAGACGGGGACATGCTGTCATGTGGGCACAACTCTCAGGGACAACTTGGACGACAGAAGAAAAAAAATGGAAAGATCATAGGTGAGTAGGCTGTTTAGCTGTTTTCATTTAAAGGAAACAAAATAATAAAACAAAATATTATAATTTTATTATTTGATTAATTGCTTTCTTAGTTTCTTTTCACGGGTATTTGGACATATTTATTTAAGGTGTGATTTGACCGTGTGGCGCAGGCTTTTAATCAGATACTGCGTCCTTAAGAAGCGATAAATCATCTCCGGAACACTTACTGCGTAAATAAAACTTAATGCGTCAAGTTTCAGTTTCGTTTCAGTGCTGTCGGTGCAGACAACGAAAGTTAAAACCTAAGAAACTTCACTGGTGTCAAGCCAGCCTCCAATTCGAGACTTGCAGTCAAGCCAGCCTCCAGTTTGTTTTACGTTCCCTGTGTATTCAAAGTATTACGGGAATGGATGTGGAAACCGGATTTCAAAATAAAAGCCAACTTCGAGTGAATTAACAGATATGTTAAGAACATAATAACATATAATTTAGGCTTTTTTTTTTTTTTTTTACAAACTCTAATGTTAGATCTATATGACACAGCCTTGTACCCTAATTGTGCCCTGTCACTATCAAGGCCATCTTATTTTGGATTTCAAAGTAAAAGCCCTGTGAATCTTCATTTTTGAACTACTCTTTCAATGACTTAATAATGCTCTTAAAAGCAAAAGTCGTATTTCCAAATACTATTTGAACTTTATATCAACACTTTCCAACCACAGTCTTTTTACAGTGATACCATATCAATATCAAGTCAGTCTGATTTTGCCTTTCATAGTAATGGCCCTTTGAAATTGTCCATAATTGACTTAATCTTCTAACGATTCAAAATGCTCTAAAATGAAAAATTCTTGTTTCCACAGGGTAATTCCACCTTAGATCAACAGTATACAGCCCCACAGTGATACCATATCAATATCAAGTCATTCTGATTATGCCTTCCAAAATAAAAGCCTTTTTAAATTGTCCATAATTGACCTAACTTTCAGTGATTTCAAAATGTTTTAAAATGGAAATTTCCTGTTTCCACAGGGTAATTCTACTCCAGATCAACAGTATACAACCTCACGATGTTACCATATCAATATCAAGACATTCTGATATTGCTTTAAAAAATAAAAGCATTTTCAAACTGCCCATATCTGAGTTGCTCCTGGAACAATTTCAAAATGCTCTAAAATGGCACATTCCTGTTTCCACAGGGTAATTCCACTTTAGATCAACAGTATACAGCCCCACAGTGATACCATATCAATATCAAGTCATTCTGATTTTGCTCTCAAAAATAAAAGCCTTTTCAAATTGTCCATAATTGACCTAACTTTCAGTGATTTCAAAATGCTCTAAAATGGAAATTTCCTGTTTCCACAGGGTAATTCCACTTTAGATCAACAGTATACAGCCCCACAGTGATACCATATCAATGTCAAGTCATTCTGATTTTTGCCTTCCAAAGTAAAAGCCTTTTCAAATTGTCCACAATTGACCTAACTTTCAGTGATTTCAAAATGTTCTTAAACAGAATTTTGCTGTTTCCACAGGATAATTTCACTTTAGTTCAACAGTATACAACCTCACGATGTTACCATATCAATATCAAGTCATTCTGATTTTGCTTTCAAAAATAAAAGCATTTTCAAACTGCCCATATCTGACTTGATCCTGGAACAATTTCAAAATGCTCTAAAATGGAAAATTCCTGTTTCCACAGGGTAATTCCACCTTAGATCAACAGTATACAGCCCCACAGTGATACCATATCAATATCAAGTCATTCTGATTATGCCTTCCAAAATAAATGCCCTTTCAAATTGAGCATATATACGACCTACTTTTTTAACGATTTCAAAATGTTCTTAAACAGAATTTTGCTGTTTCCACAGGATAATTTCACTTTAGTTCAACAGTATACAACCTCACGATGTTACCATATCAATATCAAGTCATTCTGATTATGCCTTCCAAAATAAAAGACTTTTCAAATTGCCAAGATACGACCTACTCTTTTAAAGATTTCAAAATGCTCTAAAAGTGAAAATTGCTGTTTCCACAGGATAATTTCACTTTAGGTCAACAGTATACAACCTCACGATGTTACCACATCAATATCAAGTCATTCTGATTTTGCTTTCAAAAATAAAAGCATTTTCAAAATGCCCATATCTGACTTGATCCTGGAACAATTTCAAAATGCTCTAAAATGGAAAATTCCTGTTTCCACAGGGTAATTCCACCTTAGATCAACAGTATACAGCCCCACAGTGATACCATATCAATATCAAGTCATTCTGATTATGCCTTCCAAAATAAATGCCCTTTCAAATTGAGCATATATACGACCTACTTTTTTAACGATTTCAAAATGTTCTTAAACAGAATTTTGCTGTTTCCACAGGATAATTTAACTTTAGTTCAACAGTATACAACCTCACGATGTTACCATATCAATATCAAGTCATTCTGATTTTGCTTTCAAAAATAAAAGCATTTTCAAACTGCCCATATCTGACTTGATCCTGGAACAATTTCAAAATGCTCTAAAATGGAAAATTCCTGTTTCCACAGGGTAATTCCACCTTAGATCAACAGTATACAGCCCCACAGTGATACCATATCAATATCAAGTCATTCTGATTATGCCTTCCAAAATAAAAGCCCTTTCAAATTGAGCATATATACGACCTACTTTTTTAACGATTTCAAAATGTTCTTAAAAAGAATTTTGCTGTTTCCACAGGATAATTTCACTTTAGGTCAACAGTATACAACCTCACGATGTTACCATATCAATATCAAGTCATTCTGATTATGCCTTCCAAAATAAAAGACTTTTCAAATTACCAAGATACGACCTACTCTTTTAAAGATTTCAAAATGCTCTAAAAGTGAAAATTGCTGTTTCCACAGGATAATTTCACTTTAGGTCAACAGTATACAACCTCACGATGTTACCACATCAATATCAAGTCATTCTGATTTTGCTTTCAAAAATAAAAGCATTTTCAAAATGCCCATATCTGACTTGATCCTGGAACAATTTCAAAATGCTCTAAAATGGAAAATTCCTGTTGTCATTCTAAATAAAGAAATTACAAAACAGCTTGCAAACCAACCATGACATCTTTCCACAGACTTAAAATATAAACGTACTATCAATTACAACCTAGTGGCAATTTCAGCTTCCTTTTACATCATCTTTATGATTCAATTCTGTCATAATCAATTGAGTCTGATTTTGCTTTTCAAAATGAAAACCCAATATGTGTTGAAACAGCAATTTTCATTTTTAAAACATTCTGAAATAATTGAAAGAGTATATCACATATGGACAAATTCGACGGGCCATTAATTTGAAAGGCGAAATCAGACCAACATGAAATTTACATGGTTTTACTGTCGGGTTGGATACTGTTGATCTAAAGTGGAATTACCCTGTGGAAACTGAAATCTTCCTTTTTAGAGCATTCTGAAATCACTGAAAGTTAGGTCAATTATGGGCATTTTCAACAGGCCATTATTTTGGAAGGCATAATCAGAATTACTTGAAATTGATATGGTAACATCGTGAGGTTGTATACTGTTGACCTAAAGTGAAATTATCCTGTGGAAACAGCAATTTTCACTTTTAGAGCATTTTGAAATCTTTAAAAGAGTAGGTCGTATCTTGGCAATTTGAAAAGTCTTTTATTTTGGAAGGCAAAATCAGAATGACTTGATATTAATATGGTATCACTGTGGGGCTGTATACTGTTGATCTGGAGTAGAATTATCCTGTGGAAACACGAAATTTCCATTTTAGAGCATTTTGAAATCACTGAAAGTTAGGTCAATTGTGGACAATTTGAAAAGGCTTTTACTTTGGAAGGCAAAATCAGAATGACTTGATATTGATATGGTATCACTGTGGGGCTGTATACTGTTGATCTAAAGTGGAATTACCCTGTGGAAACAGGAATGTGCCATTTTAGAGCATTTTGAAATTGTTCCAGGAGCAACTCAGATATGGGCAGTTTGAAAATGCTTTTATTTTTTAAAGCAATATCAGAATGTCTTGATATTGATATGGTAACATCGTGAGGTTGTATACTGTTGATCTGGAGTGGAATTACCCTGTGGAAACAAGAATTTTTCATTTTAGAGCATTTTGAATCGTTAGAAGATTAAGTCAATTATGGACAATTTCAAAGGGCCATTACTATGAAAGGCAAAATCAGACTGACTTGATATTGATATGGTATCACTGTAAAAAGACTGTGGTTGGAAAGTGTTGATATAAAGTTCAAATAGTATTTGGAAATACGACTTTTGCTTTTAAGAGCATTATTAAGTCATTGAAAGAGTAGTTCAAAAATGAAGATTCACAGGGCTTTTACTTTGAAATCCAAAATAAGATGGCCTTGATAGTGACAGGGCACAATTAGGGTACAAGGCTGTGTCATATAGATCTAACATTAGAGTTTGTAAAAAAAAAAAAAAAAAAAAAAAGCCTAAATTATATGTTATTATGTTCTTAACATACCTGTTAATTCACTCGAAGTTGGCTTTTATTTTGAAATCCGGTTTCCACATCCATTCCCGTAATACTTTGAATACACAGGGAACGTAAAACAAACTGGAGGCTGGCTTGACTGCAAGTCTCGAATTGGAGGCTGGCTTGACACAAGTGAAATTTCAGAGTTGCTAGATGTAGCATGAAATATGACGGAAGCGCGAACACGGACAGTCATATAAATCACGTGCAAAATGTAAGAAATAAATAACAGGTTTATATTATTGTCTCATATTATTATATATTTTTGATACATTAGCATGCATATTGTATGCATGTATGTATGTACTGTGAAATCTAGAAGCTATAACTGGCTTTAACCCAGAGAAAGCGCAGGTAAGTAAGGTAAGCTGTTTACTGCTTTGCAACACTATAGATGAGAAGCTTTGCACAGGTTTTAGCGGATGTCCCAAACTTCCCTGTTTGTCTTTGTTTATGATTAAGTTCTCATTAGGCTGAGGCTACTGTAGTCAGACATGTAATGTGATCCAGCTGACACGTTTGTGTGCAATTTCTGTCGTTCTTTCTAAGCTCAAGTGGAGGGGCTGGGCCGTGTGGTGGCGATGGCTTGCGGTCAGGACCACTCTCTGGCTGTGAGTGCATCTGGACACGTTTTCTCCTGGGGGGCAGGAGAGGATGGACAGCTAGGGTTACCAACACCTCCCAACAGTCACAGACCAAGGTAATCACTCATTCAGTGACACATGAATAATATGCACAATTATCACTCAATTGTTCAAAGCTTTTTGCCACATTTTTACGAATTGTTGTCCATCATCATGCAGCAAGGTGCCTATCCCACTGCCCATACCGATAATTCAAGTTGCTTGTGGAAACTCCCATTCCCTGGCCCTGACTAAAGGTAAGACACAACTTTGTGTGTTCATATGGAACAAGGGCGATAACAGTTTTCCCCACACATGATGACTGATGATGAATTTTTCCTTTTTTAAAGTGTCTTTATCCGTATTGTAAACCCAGCTTGCCCTAAAAGTGTGACGTATATTCTTTCACGTAGCTGACAGTATTTGAAGATATTTCATTGTCCAGAGGCTCATTTGGCAAAGAGAGTCAGTCCATTTAAACTCCAGCACTTTATCCAGCAGTATATCAATTAAAAGGCCATAACTGCGCCTGAATTTCTAATTTGATTTACATAATTCTCACTTATATAACGTATCCATGCATCCTATTTATTCTACTTCTAAGTAAAATATTCTGTGGTGGTTGAGGAATAATAATGTGATAAACTAAATTAATGATTTGTTTGTTAATTGAACATTTTAAAAACACTTTTCACCTCTCTCCAGGAGGCGATGTCTTCTCGTGGGGTTTAAACAGTCATGGTCAGCTGGGCCTGGGGAAGGAGGTGCCGGTGCAGGATACACCCGTCATAATTTGTGCTTTGGCTGGAGTAGCGGTAACCCAGATTGCAGCAGGAGGGACCCACAGTCTGTTCCTTACCCTCGCAGACCTGGTGTACTGCTGTGGGGCCAATAAATGTGGTCAGCTCGGGGTTAACAGGGTGGATGAGAAAGGTAGAGCAAGTTAGTGACTCATAAACTTAGTGTATATGTGTGTGGCATGATTTGAAATAAAACACACTACTTTTTATCTGTTTCTGCTTTAACAGGCAGGTTCAACATCTGTATGGTGCCTGCGCTCAGACCTCTAAGTGTCTCCTTCATAAGCTGTGGAGAGTCGCACTCTGCTGTGCTGACAAAGGTTTGACTTCACTGGTTCATCCAGGTGACTCCAACCATTGATTAACAAAGTAAAAGCTACGGTTGTTTTGCTTTGCAGGACGGTAAAGTTTACACTTTTGGAGACGGAAGCCAAGGTCAGCTCGGTCACAGCACCTCTGCTAATGAAGTGAAGCCCAAACTGGTTGCAGGTGTGGATGGTCCTGCTTCCCAGATTGCATGTGGCAGGTAAAAACCGGGATGTTTTGTTTTTAATATAAGCACCACCATGGCTACCATCATGATCATTTATAGCGTTTCACAGTCTGTGTGCTAAAGATCCCCGTTGTGTTGTATTGTCAATGTTAGCTAGAACGCACTTAAGCATAGAGAAAAGTGCCTGGGTGGATGAGGTGTGTTTGATGAAGCAGTTTGAGTGCTATTTAATACCCACTCCATGGACTGTTTTTGGTCTGCCAGGCATCACACTCTGGTTTTGGGCTCTTCTGGTCAGCTCTGGGCTTTTGGCAGTGGAGCTAAAGGTCAAACTGGAAATGGGCACAATGGTGGCAGTCTGACTCCCACTCTGGTTCAGTTTCCATGGACCACTGACGATGCAGCAGCCATGCCCAGTGGTATGTATGCGTGTTAGATGTTGCTAGTAGGATTAATAGTTCAGAATCTCGAATGTAAATTAAGTTTATGTGCTTTATAAATTTTGAATGTTTAGATGAAATTGTTTGATTTTTGTTTAAGCAGACTTGAAAATAGCTGCTGGGTGGAACACAAACTTTGCTTACTCTTCACCTGCAGAGGTAATCAAACACCTACAGCTTTAACTGCTCACAGAAAACAGGTCACTCTGCCTGCTCACTTCTTCTCTCTTTTATTTTAAGAACTCTGTTCACAAACAGATAACCGGACGTCTTGATGAGACAAAACTCCAAGAATGGCTGATGATGGAGCATAGTAATGTGGAGGCAAAAAGGTAATTCATCATCATTCTGGGATTTTTAGATTTATGTGACTGCAGTTTTAATATTAGTTATATTAAATATATGTTCAAGATCTTCACTGTCTCAGTCTCTGCTGATGTTTCTTTCTCTTTGCGACAGAGAAATAGGATCGATGTTCCTGACAAGTTCAAGTCTTGTTGCAAGTTTCACAAAAGCCAAGTAAGTCCTTCACTGATGGTTTTGTCTGGGTCGGGGTTAATCTAGAAATGTAAGATTTAAGGGTTGACTGGTTGGTGCTGCCGCTCACCTCTGTTTGATATCAGTGGGTTTCCACTGGAAGCAGGCGACTTAACCGTGGACCTGGAGGCCGCTAGCCGAGCTTTCGACCAGCTGTTCACAAGACAGTGGATCAAACAATCAGTTAAGAACATTCTTTAAACAATTTGAGATATGACGACTTTTTTTTTTAAACTTGTGATCTCATACAGTAGGTCTCCTTTCCATGCAGGTAAACTTGGTCCCTCTGTGCGACTTGCTTTACCTGTCAAGAACTGCATTAAAATCTCCAGAGATCATCCTGATTCTTCTGACCTGCCCGCTTCTTCAAGAGGACTCTAATGTCATGAATACAGTTCTATCTGTGGCCATCACTATAGCAGAGATGTCGGACAAGACTCTGGAAACATTAAGTAAATGACTTTTGTCACAAGATTGGAGAACAAGCTTGTTAGTCAACCACTCGTTGTCAGGTTTATGCTGTAAATGCTTTAAATCAGTGGTCCCCAACCTTTTTTGTGCCACGGACCAGTTTAATGTCAGACAATATTTTCATGGACTGGCCTTTAAGGTGTTGCGGATAAATACAAAATAAAATGATACGGCTGATACGAGATGGTCCCACCTGGGAGTAATGGGGGGTAATGACACCCGAAGTGTGTTGCTTATGCTCAGTCTGCTCCGCAATTTTGTTTTGGTAGCTGTAACTGCAGAAAACCCTGCTTCACACTGTTCAGTCAGATTAGAAAAAAACTAAAATAATGTAAGTTATTAATTTTTTTTCTGTGTGGCCTGCTACCCCAAAAAATAAAATTTATTCATAACACATGGGGAAAAGACCCAGGGAAACACAGTTAATGATGAAAACCATAAATTTCACACCCGAGCCTCAACTCTCGCGGCCGGGTACCAAACGACTCACGGGCTGTTAACGGTCCATGGCCCAGGGGTTGGGGACCGCCGCTTTAAATTAACACTAATTAACACTATTGATATTTACTCTTTAAACTCTTTAATTAAAACAATTTTTTTAATGTTAAAATGTAAGTACTGTTGTTATCCATGAATTTTCAAATTTAGCATTTAATGAAACAGCATTAGTTGTAGTTTTGTTTTGTTTTTTTAAATGAGATGCCAAATATAGTTATTTACTTTCATTCCTAGACAGAAAAAATGTTTTAGTAGTTGAATGTTAAATTCGGTTTATATGCATAAAAAGTAACAACATATGACAGGCGGTCTAATAAATTGGTTTAGCCCAGTATAATGATCGAGTTTACTGTGATAACTTTAAAAGTATTTATTCAATGTAAGACACTGTTTTGTTTTAAAATCTCTTCAGTTTGTATAATAAGTTATTTTTTATTGCTAAATAATAGTTTTGGAGATGTTAGAAATCCAATTTATGCAGTGTAAACTTAATATTTCTTTGTATGTTTTTTTGTGTGTTCTGCAGAAAAGTGGTGGAGTTCACTGTCCCCCTCGATACTGATGAAGCACATCATGGTCTTCAAAAAGGCTCTCGCCTTCATGCTAAAGAATGGCCTCTTACAAACACACAACCCAGGAGTCAAATTTATCCTGGAAGCCCTCAAGCTGCTATACAAAGTCAGTGCTGTGTGCTTTACTTCTGTTTTTTTTTTTTTTAATGACCGTTAGATTTTGGGTATGAAATATTGGTTTCAATTAACAGATCAACTGGAATCTCTTGTTAGTAAAATATGATCAGTTCTAATAATTGAAAGTCTTGAGATAGAAAAACTGTTTAAAAAAAAAAGTTAACAAATGACAATATTGTTTCTGTTTTCTTGATTAAAAAATATATTTTTTTCCAGGCAAACAAAGCTGGAAAGTCCTACAAAGTCCCACTGAGCACCTTTTATGTAGAAGAAATCACAAATGCTGTGCAGCTTCACACTGACATCATGCTTTGGTGGCAATTCTCCAAAGAGGAGGTAAAAACAAACAGTACAGTAAACTCAAGTGCTTCAAATAAACAATGTGTCCATTTGTCCAGTATGGATTTCACTTTCTGTCAGACTGCTTTTTACTGATATTCATTATTAAATGACCGATTGTCTTAAAGGATGACGTGAACACACCTGCCATCTTCTGTCACTACCCATTCCTTTTGACCCTGCTTCACAAAGTGGCCGTATTTAACTTCTGTGCAGCCACAGTGAAGGTAGAACGTGGATTCAGATTTCACCCTTTTTAACCATCTGCAATTACACAGGAACTGATTTCTATCTTTTAGCAGATTTCCTTCTAATTGGGTTTTTTTGCACTTACAGAATGCGCATCAACTCGCTCATCAAGCAGCTTTGGTGCCCCATCAACCGCATGCCCCAGACTCTCCACCTGCCCCAGTCTTCCAGCTAACCCTGAGGCGATCTCACCTGGTCGAGGACACCTTCAGACAGCTCAGTGCAGCCGACCACTGTGCATTCCAAAGGGAGCTTTTAGTAAATATGAAACTTTACTTTTACTAGATTGCTAGAGCTAGGGTTAGCACTGTTGGCCAGCAGTGTTTCGTTAAAGTATAAAAGAGGACCCAAGTGTTTAGATGAATGCCCATAAAATTACTTTAGTAATTCGATATCGATAAGCAGAAGAGAATGGACATGGGATTAAATAAACTGCTCTATAAAATCACGAGTTGCAGAAACTAACAGAAACATGATTTTTTTTTTTTTCTGTCCTAGGTGCTGTTTGTGGAGGACAGGAAGACAACAAATGTCAACAAAAGGGACTTTTTCCTGCATGTGTTTGATGAGCTGATGGCTCCAGAATCTAAAAGGTTCATATATAATGAGAGCCAGACTGTGGCCTGGTTCCCTCCCAAGGTAAGACCAATTATGGAAAAAACCTACATTAATAATCTATGTGCTGCTTAAAAAAATAAAGCAGCAGATTAAAAAAATAAATAAAAAAATAAATATAGAGAGATATAGATATATGATCAATTTCAGATTTAAAATGGATTTTTCTGTATCACAATTTCTTTTTATTCACCGACCAAACAGCCAAAAGTAGAGGAGAAGACTTACTTCCTGTTTGGCGTTCTGTGTGGCCTGGCTCTCTACAACCACAACATTATCCACCTGCGCTTCCCACAAGCTCTGTTCAAGAAGCTGCTCAGGGTCAAACCTACGCTGGACGACATGAAGGAGTTTGACCCTGTGCTGGCAGAGTAAGACAGACTTAAAAACACACAAGTGAAACGCGTTCTTTCTCACATGACATGACAAAAGAAGTTTATTGATACATAGATATTTCCCGTGCGTTTAACCTCAAATACACTGAAAATAGTGCTAACAACAGTATCAAAACATTCATCAGTGCTTTTGTGCCTTTAGGTCTTGGAGGATCATCTTAGAGGACTACACCCCTGATGTTGTTCAAACGCTGGACACTACTTTCACTGTAAGTTTACTAAATCATGTGTTTCGTGTCTGTTTTTCTTTCACACTTTCTTCACCTGACAGAGTGATTATCTGTGGTAGGTGTCCTGGGCTGGTGAGACAGTTGAGCTTGATCCAAATGAACCAGGAAAACTTGTCACCGGGTCAAACAGGTGTGTATAAACAGTCTACACAGCACTCCTTCTCTGCCATCTAACAGCTACATCCACGCTGTGCTCCCTTCTTTATAGTTGCAACATGCCATTACACTGGCTGGGATGTTGCCAACACTATAAATCAGTACTTGTATACTTTTAAATGGTTTTTTTTCATCAATAGGAAAGAATACGTAGCTGCCTTTGTGAACTACGTCTTCAACAAATCAGTGGAGAGAGTGTTTGACGAGTTCAAGAGAGGGTTTTTCAAAGTGTGCAACATGGACGTGGTGGACTTCTTCCAGCCAGAGGAGCTGCAAGCAGTGATGGTGGGCCAAGAAAACTACGACTGGGAGGTGTTCAAGAAGGTAAAGAGATATAAACTTGAAGAGATCCAATATTGATGCTAAGATTTTTATTCATAATCTGATTTGTTTTTCTTTAATTCACCATATTCTGAATGAGTAATTTTCCTTGCCAATGCAGGATAGTTTAGCACGCTATGCTATGAATTCCCTAAAACACCTGAACCATATGTGTCACCATAGTTCAGTTTGACCAAAAGAATACAAAAGAATAGCTGACTGTGTGCACACTTGCAACGTAACATAAATCAGGAATTAAATTTAAAGCTTGCACTCTGCTTATGAAATTAGCAGAGTGACACCACTGACACCTAGTCTGGTGCCAGTGGGATTAAAAAAATGTAAATGATACACATATTTCATATATGTCCTTATTTTTATGTTCCCAAACAGAACACATTTTATGAAGGCGAATACCATGATGAGCATCCAAATATAGTGGTGTTCTGGGAGGTGTTTGAGAGCCTGACAGCAGAGGAAAAGAAAAAGTTCCTTTGTAAGTATTTCATCATTAGGCTTGCTGTCATTTCCATTTACGTCTATCAGTTTTAGCTTACTTGACATGTGTTTCTTGATGTCCTGCCAAAAATTTGTGTAACATTTCAGATTCCATTTTTCACTTATCCTCTGTTATTTTCTTTCATCCTCAGTGTTTCTCACAGGCAGTGATCGCGTACCCTTCCTGGGAATGGAGAGCATCAAGATGAGAGTGGCTGTGCTGCCCGATGCTTCTGAACGCCATTTGCCTGAATCGCTTACCTGCCATTTCCTGTTGTTACTGCCCATCTACAGGAGATACCCAGTCGAGAGGACGATGCGCACAAGGCTTCTCCAGGCTATCAATCACAACAGAGGCTTCCGGAAGAAGCAACGCACCACAGAGTGAAGCAGCAGGGGTTTCGTTGTAAAGAGCCCATCTTAGCATCGGTTATTTTTCGGCTCTTCTTGCTTTACAATCTGTGCTATTAATTTTGAGTGATATTTTTTATTGTTATTACAATTTTTTTTTTTTTTGTGCTTTTAAAATGAACACAAGCTTAAATCTTCAATAAATACAGTGCTTAGCAAATTTCTTACACCGCCCAGTTTATAGATTAAACCACAGTATTGGTAATTAATAAAATAACCTTTTAATGGTTCTGTAGTGGTTAATCCACCATTGTGCACAAGCTCTCAAAATTCTGATTTGTAATGCTACAAAATAACCATTGTTATCTGTGAATTTTCAGATTCAGTTTTGCAAATAAGCGTGTCAGATTTATTTTATTTATTTTATTTAGTTTCAGGGGTTGAATTGTATCCTCAGAGAAGTCCTGTGTGCCCGCTCAAATGTGGGTAAAAAACATGAACCCACTTTGTTGTCTGCCTAAGAAATAACAGTATAACGTTTAGTTGTAAACAAGTTTTTGACAGATTTCTATAATATTTGTGTAAGAAATTTGTTAAACACTTCATGTCATACCTACTTAGAACATACTTAGATTAGGAAATCACCTTTTCTTGCATTTGTACCTAGTAAATCATCTTAATAAATTCTCTGCTATGCTGCCTAGTATTTTATTATTTTTGTATTATTACCACTTCTCTGGAGATGAGTTACACTCTGACACAACTCAGGACACTACCTCTGCTCAATAATGAGACACAATAACAGTACCTTCATTACAGTCAATATATATGGTTACAATAATAAAACTGAAAATGATAAATTACTTGACTCCTTAGAAGATAGAATTATCTTCTGGCTCTCCAAATACACAAACTCAATCCTCTTCATTGGTGGAGACTTTAACATCGCTTTAGGTAATATGGTTGATAGATGGCCTCCAGGGCAGCAGTCTTCATACAGTACAAACTTTACAAATTTCATGGGAAAATGTAATGTTGTGGATATTTGGAGAGAAAAATTTCCAGATGATAGACTCTTTACTTGGCGCAACAGGATCCAGGATCCTGTTGCAGGAGCAATTCACATTAACATCCAAATGCTTACACTGGATAATATACCTTACAAATTCTCCTCTTTGAAGTTAAATAATTCCTTACTAAAGGATTCTTGAGAAGATATGGGAGTCAAATGACTAAATTGAGGAAGAAGTGATCAGCAAACCTCGGAGGAAGATTTTACTAGACCTTCAAAATAGATTGGACGGTTTATACCGACGCAAGGCTGCGGGTGCTTTTGTAAGATCCAGGAAGAGGTGGCTGGAGGAGGGAGAACAAAATTCTGCTTCCTTTTTCAGGCTTGAAAAATACAGATCAAAAACAAACTCTATTCATCAACTAAATATTAATGGCATTGTCTCCTAGGCAAATTTTTGTGCCAAATTCTATGCTAAACTGTACAACTCAAAATATAATGAGGACGTTTCAACACTATTTCTCAATAATATTAAAAACCTAAAAACTATTGATGTGGACGATAGGAGTCATTGTGACAGCCCTCTGATGGTGGAGGAAGTTTCTAATTCCATTTCTGCACTTAAGGCCAATAAATCTCCCGGCACAGAGGGTTTAACTGCAGAGTTTTACAAATCATTTTCTAATCTCCTGGCTCCGTTCTTACTACAGGTTTTCAAAGAAAGTATAGAGAATAACACCCTCCCTCCTACTCTTACTCAAGGTCTCATAACACTTATTCCAAAAGACTCACTTTTTATTGATAATTGGACCCATCTGTCTGCTCAATAATGACTATATGGCTTTAGTACTTGTTAACAGAATTTAAAGAGTTCTTGAGACACAGTCAGGCTTTATGAGAAATAAGCATATTTCTAATAACATTAGACTAGTTTTGGATTTACTTGATTACTCTGATTTGGTACCAAATCAGATTTCCATGTATGTCAACTGCAAGTGTCCAGAGTGAGGACAGACTGAGGGACCCACTGCTGCACATCATCTGTGAGGCTTTGCAGCCCTGATGATCCACCAGGACAAACTCAGCAGTGTGTGAGGAGGAGGAAGAGCCAGCAGCAGCTGACAGATGGAGAGAATAGACAGACTTTAATGTTCAGAAACCTAAAGTATGTATCAGCAGCAGAATGGAGCTAAAAATAAATGTCCATGTTTTTTTTTTCAGTTATATGAAGCTTGGAGTATTTTGGATTAGTAGCACTGCTGTGTTTGTTGCATCATATTGCTGTAATTGTTTGTATGCTTTATATATTTTGAGGTAAGTTGATCTATAGTGTTACATCATATTCTATAAGGATGTTATGTGTTTGGATACTTTCTGCCCAGTTTGACCCATTTAGCAGACGTCAGCCTGTTTAAGGCTCTGATATCTATTCTGTAGGTATGACTTTCTCACCCAATAAAGGAATATGCAATATATCAGTCAACTCTTCATTTTATCACAAACAGTTATCACATTTTAATTATTAAATAATGGTACAGAAATAAGGCCTCATTCTGTATAAGAAAAATTACCAGTACCGGGACTGTACGAGGGAAATTTCTTTTGCAGTTCATCTGATACGATAAAATTACTTATTATATTTTCCAGTGTTATTGTTTTTTGCTAGGGAGAAGAGTATTTATTTTTGTTATGAGAATCAAACTGGTTAACATTCATAGGTGTTCTCAATAAGCTGAATACATCTAATTTCTGAAAAATGCAGACAGCTATCATTTGAATGTGATTCTGAAGTGTAATACATGTTTTGCTAGGGAAAAGTGTGCATTCAGTGACTGGTTGGTGAGTGGTTTCAGGAGGCTAGTGGCACTCTCAAGGTGAAATTAATCGCAAAGACCGAAAACCTTTGGGTGCTTGACTCCAAGCAGATTGCCATTGTTGCCCACAGTTTGTATGACACCTAATGGCTGCAAACAGTAACAAAGTACTTGTGGAGTATTAGCGAAAATGTGAAAAGTAGAAAGCAAACCGGAAACACTTTCTTAGGTTTACTTTGAAAGCAAACATTATCCGCTTGTTTGTGTTGCACACTTTCAAGTTTTATTGCCTCTCCACTAGTAGGTGGCAAGTGTTCGCAGGTAAGTCACCATCTTTCATGCAAACTACAGGTAACCATGGAAATCTGCTAGCAACAGCATAGATGTCAAGTTAGACACTGAAATAAAAAGGACTTTAGGTGAATGCACTACACAACAACCCCTAATCTTCAAACTTAACCACATTTGTCGCCTCTGACGTTCAATCTTTCACTCTTCTCCTGTAGAGACGTCCTGCAGGGGGGCAGAGGGAGGGAACAGCGCAGACGTCACTGACTAGGCATTCGTTAAGAGTTTCACGACCGCTATCAATAGCAGTGTGTCTTTTTGGGGGGGGGGGGGGAGCAGGGTGAATTATACAATATATATATTTTCAGAATCAATACAGAGTGTGTGAACAATGGGGGTTAGGCATTATATGACATTTCTAGACGAGCTGGGTAACCCTGGTTTCCAGATAGATGTTTTTACTCATGTTGCTGGACAATTACAGCCATTAAAAAAAAAAAAACATTAGAAGGGGAAAAGCTTTCATCGTCCAAACGTTCAAGCAGAGCCAGTTGATCATTTTCAAACCCAGATTTGAGTTCTTTTTATTAAGTGGACGGTCTGTCTGAGGTTACCGCTTTTTCTTGGCTCAGAGATATCGCTCATGAAACATCTGCAATAATACTCTTGCTGTACACAAACATACATACATACATACATAAATACTCCTAAAAAAAACAAAACAAAAAAAACATAATTAAGCAGTAATTACACAGTAGAAAAAAAGAAACTTAAAGCCAATTGCTCTTGCTACAAAATTGCGAAGACTTAAAAAAGGCAATGCTAATGAAATGGCTGTGCTGTGAAACGGCGGTAACGCCTCGCATCTTCTCTAAGTCGTCTTGTAGCGTGTTGTTCAGCTCCACACGTACGTGGAGTCTTCATGTCGCTGTGTGTTTCATCCAAGTCCAGCTTCTCTGATATGTATGTTGTGTTTATTTTCTTTTTTCAAATTTTAGTCAGGTGAGATGACGAGTTCTATGTGCAAGTGCTGGAGTTTTTATCTGACGAGGTGGAAAGTGAGCCAGTACATGAAAATGGGCTGTGCTGCTGCTATAGCCATGGTGAGGTACATCCTCAGTTGGTTTCTGGCTCCTCTCACTAGCTTCCCTTCTGCTGCTGCTTCTGACAACAGCTTCAGACGCAGAGTGCGTATCTGAGGAGAGACAAGCAAAAGATATTTGAAAACGTTTTATTTGCAGCTCTAGATTTTTTAACCTGAGCATCCACCAAAGCAGCTTTGCAAAAAGACAAATTTATCTTATACTGTCTTAAACTGGTGGGTTATATAACCCCCTCAGTTCAACTGTCGGACACAAAAACTCTTTCAACGCCTCTTTCTTTAACACTCATCTCCCTAAATTGTCTTTTTCTTCTGACTGGCTGCTCCTTGCCTCACCAATGCAAACAGCACGCATTGTGCTAAACAGAAGTCAGGGTGGAACAAGAGTACAGGAAAAACAAATGATACAAAAAAACTTGAAGGCTAAACGTCTGACTCAAAAGGATTATTGCAGTCTCTGAAACTTCGGCCACGTTTAACAACAGCACCCCCAAGTGGAAAAAACTTAAGTCTGCAAATTACCTGACCTGTCTAACTTTTTATCTTTAAATATGACTACCCCAAGTTTCAGGAAGTTATGATAAAAAAAAAATCACAAGGAATTTATTATTATTGTTGCGATTATGTACTAAAAAATACAGAAGGATGCATTTGCACAGTTTGACGTGAGATCTATGAACCTTTAAGGCTTTCTGACATGTGTTCAAGCCTATAACCATCTTCAATAATTTTTCAAAAATAAAATCTGTACATCCATCCATCCGCTTATCCTTTTCAGGGTCGCAGGGGGCGCTGGAGCCTATCCCAGCAGTCATAGGGCGAGAGGCGGGGTACACCCTGGACAGGTCGCCAGTCTGTCGCAGGGCCAACAAACTCCACACAGAAAGACCCCGGTCTGATGGTGGAATTGAACTCAGGACCTTCTTGCTGTGCAGCAACAGTGCTAACCACCGTGCCACCCTAAAATCTGTACACTAAAACAAAATTACTAAACGTAAGTAAATAATTTTACTCACCATGAAGACAAAGATGGCAGCACAGCACCACAGCAGAGACAGATAATATGCCGGCTTCCCAAACAAAAGGCCCGCCACTAAGCCTACAATCATCCTACAGAAACAAAAGGAGAGATATACACATTTAAGGCATGACACTGACAGATTCAGAGTAATAAAAGGCAAACAATGACACCAATTGGTACATACCCAACATATTTATAGCCAGCAAAGGCCAGCAGGTCTATAGTGGTGAGGTCTGTGTTTACAGTGACAAGGTAGAGCGACAGGAGGACCACCAGGACTTCCATGATTAACCACACCAAAGCTGAGCTTGCCTGAACTCCCAGCAGCTCTGGTGAAAACCTGAGGAAGTCCATAGAAATAACAGAGTCCATAGAAATATAACAGAGAATACTCTAAATCCTTTATTATGAACCTGTGGTGATGTTCTCCATTTTTGGCTTTAAGGTTTGAAAAGGACAGCCTTTAAGAAAATGAAATGGCTTAAACCAGAAACACATAAAACTACAAGTCTCCAAAAAGTGTTTAAGATGGTCATAACCGGAGCTTAGGGTCATACTCAAATGTGCATCACTCTGATAAAAACATGGATGCAGATGTACCTGCTCTGTGTGCCGAGGGCCAGTCCGGCCACCAGGATGTATGTGATGAAGCCCATGGTAGGAATATAAAGATCGGGAGCGTTCACATCAAAGCGCGGAGCCACAGGAGTGTCCTGCTGGTAGCTCACCTCCCAGTTCTGCAACATACATGATCACACACTTACTTTCAAACATGTAAGACCCAAAATAAACATGTTTTTAAATATTTGGGTCTATGTGAAGATAGCAGGTTTCTTCTTTTATCTTAAATATTTATGGAAAACCACAAGCAATCTCTACACATATCCACCAGAATGATTGACATTTAGCAGGTGTAAAGAGACTCACTTCGTGCATATATGGGAAAACTAGAAGGCCCAGCTTCTTCCCGACGTACACTGTGTCCACAGCAAAGTAGTACTTTAGCTTGGAAATTGGGATGAATCTATCCAGCTGAAACAAGCAAGCATGCGGACATGAATACGAGGCTCTGACTAACAAGGGCAATCACTGCATTTATTCTACCATTATTATGAGATTAAACATGAGCAGGATTTTACTGGACTCATTCCTGTTAAAAATTGGTGAGCTGCTCTTACGTTCTTGTCAACCATTTCTCTCCCCTGGGATGCCAGCGAGCTGCCATATGCCATGGCCAGATTGGACATGGGCTCTGACAGGAGGGTCTGACCAGGAAATCCTGCAGTTTGAGGGCCGGCCTGCTGGTTCCTGCCAATGTGACACAAGACAGGGGATCAGCTCGGTGAACATGATGATCTAATCAGCAAAAGCAATATTTACAACACATGCAAGCAGAAGACAAAAGACATGAGCTCGATCAAGTAAAACATGAGGTGTGGAATGTTGTCGCCCCCTTCTGGCACTGAGTGTATTTGTAAAAACACAGTCAAAGGCTTCTTCTTGAGAAGGAAAAAACAGCTTCATCCTCATTGGCAGGAGTCCCACCTGTATCCTGCCTGTGGTCCAGGCCCAGCTCTGCTCGTATCCTCAAACAGCTGACTGCCATCTGGACTGTCCCCTGGACTATTCCTTAGACGCATACTGGGCTCTGTGTAAAAAGACAGAGTTTAGAGAAGGAGAAAACACTCATGATGGATATCCTTAAGGGTAATCAATCTGTCCAGTTAGAAAACATGAACTATTGTGAACCCATTTCACCTGTTTTGGTGAATACAGGTGCAGTGGAGAGACATCGATAAGAGAGCCCCTAAAAAAGGGGTTTTAAAGAAAATTCTGCATTTAACTGGGGCCAGTGAAGTGACTTCAGTGCAGGGGTAATATGCTCAAATTTCAATATTAGTGTAAAGACACTGGTTGCTGTAATTGGGCCAAAATGAATCCGTCTTTCTGATGATTTGGATAATCTTGTAAATAAAGCGTTACAGATGCATGGACTAATTTCTCAGAGCCAGTTTGAGATCTGGATTTTCTAACTTTTACTATTCGTTAAGTGGTAGAAAAATTATTTAACTGTTCTCAGAAGGGAATTTTAATTATGAGAAAAAAATCTGTCTCTAAGTTTTTGGACTCACAAACAAATATTTCCATCCCGTTTCAGTTCAGTTCTTAAAAGTTTCGAGACATCCAGCAATTATGAAGAGGTGTTAGATCAGAGGAAAAAGACAGGTATAACTTTGTATCATCTGCATAACAACAGTAAAGTATATTATTATTATTATTATTATTATTATTATGTATGATAGCAACAACTGGGATCGTGTAAAAGTTAACAAGTAATTGACTAAGAACACCCAAAGTTTTTAGACCACAGTGTGCTGTTGAAGATGCTGGTCTGAATTAGCTATAAAGAGAACTGTTAAGGAAAGTACACGTCTATTTACACAAAATAAATTCATAGTATGAAATCTCAGTACAGAAGACAGTCTTTTAAGTCATTTCCCTGAAGTATTATTCATATAATCAGACACTTATCACAAGACCTGATTACTGCATCCTCAGGCGCCTACTGCTTGTTTAGACCTTGTTTTCCTCTCCCGTGTAAAGAGCAGCACACGGAAAAGAGAAGTCTTAAGAATGAAATAAAAAAGTGAAATAAATATGTAAATATTACAAAACTGTTCTACTTTAAGCAAGAAAGCAAGCTTCTTCAAGAGGGCCCCCTCTGCAGTGGCTTGACACATTTTTTAAAAGCACAAAAATAACACTGTACATTCATTACTAATCATTAAACTGATCAGAGTTCAAATAAGCACTGTTTACTGCAAGCTCTGGCTCCTAAACAAACAAAGCTCAGCATAGAGGGAGCAAAAAAAGACTCCGAATAAGTAACGTCATCAGAGGGGACCGTTAGCCAGCCCAGCCCGTGCAACGGGAGACGAATTAGCTAGTTAGCAGTGTCAACACATATTGTCGGCGCCTATTATATAATTAAAGCTCTTTAATTAAAGTTGAAAGTTAAGCTTAAATTCACCGTTTAACTGTTTAACGTCAGCAGGTAGTCTCAACCGGCTGATAAGAGCGAGCTAACAGTAGCCAGCATCAAATGTGTGCATGCACCCGGCAAACGTATGAACTGAGCTAATGAGAAAATTACGTACGTAACTTACGCTGTCTGAACCCACTTTGAGTTGCAGTATAATCCATTTTAGAACAAGCAGGCGGTAGCTGCAGCTGTCAAACAAGCGACACTACTCGAAGTTGGTACTAGTTAGCGAGCTACACTGGGGAAGCTGTGGTCATTCATGAAATTTTACACGGAAGTGAATACGCTCTTCTTCTTCTTCTCTTGTAAATGTAACGATGAACGGACGTGAGAGGTGAACACCGCCGTCTGCTGTGTCGAGGTTTCTTCACGTCTATGCCCACGATAACGTTTCTATTGGTTTTTGCTTTGCTGCATTAATCATGGGCGACTGTGACTGTGTTAATAACCTTCTACACATAATAGCACATATTTATCCAGTATGTTTATTTTAACAGTTTTAACAGTGAGTAACAGATAATTATTTTGACCATAGTCTTATGAAGTAATTATTTTATACATTTTTATTGTGTAGTTTTCTAAAAAAAAATACACAATGTTCCTGTCCTGTAAGCTATGGAAATGTATTAGTAATCTGTACAGAAACAGACACCCCTTATTACACGCGCACCTCATGGTTATTTTTATGGGTTGATAAAATTCGGTTCATATAACAGGGCTGATCTTTAATAGTAACTGGTGATTGTTTTATGATCTAGTATGGATAATAAGGATACGACATAAAATATAATATCAGTAGGAGTAATGTTATGAAAACTGACACATTCAGATTTCTTCCTGTCTGGAATTACCTCAAGGCGTG
Source organism: Maylandia zebra (assembly GCF_041146795.1). Classification (NCBI taxonomy): domain Eukaryota; kingdom Metazoa; phylum Chordata; class Actinopteri; order Cichliformes; family Cichlidae; genus Maylandia; species Maylandia zebra. Next base: position 19,234,614 of record NC_135180.1, read on the forward strand.
CAATTAGATTAAACACTTAGGCTATTACATAACCAGTTACTGGACAATGGGGGCATTTATAGACAGAGCTGGAAGTTATATTAAGCTAATAAGTTGGCTCATTAATTTAGTATGTGTAGTGAATGTGATGACCTCTCTCTTCTGAGCCGTTTGAACTTCCCTGCATACTGCCCATCTGTAATGTTGCTATAGAAAAGGCAGAATGCAGAGACTCACAGTGGTATATAATAACAGTATGATTCTCCTCTGAAAGCACCAGGAGGCTACAGAGTTACCAAGATGTTTGTGTATTTTGGTGCCTGAACATTTACACACATCTAGTTTGCAAACCAACTAAAGTTCACTCCATTAACTAACAACAACAAAACATCAGTGATTTTTTTAAACTCTGTGACTCTGGACATTACAGTGCTTATCAGACTGTCAGTCAGCTTCATTGAACTGGAAAAACTTACTGTACATTACCGTAGCAATTACTGCTTACATCAAAATTGTCTGTAGAAAACCTTAGACACATTATCTGACTATAATCAGTCATTTGTCATGTTGTAATTGGTCACACTGATCTAAAAATACCTATCCACGTTGGGATCTTGGAGATTATGTAAAGGTGATGATATGTATTTAAGTGAAAGTGAGACTGAAATGAATTTAATAAGACTCTAAAACTGTACTAAATGTATCTTAAAGTGACTTTTTAAAAATGGACTAGTACTTAAAAAAACATTTTCTACTCAATTATTCACACAAGTACACTCTGAACCAACGTTTACTTTTTTTGTTGCTTTTCTGTGTTCTGACTTACTGTAAAATAGACAAGACTTGGAATGTGATCACACTTGACTGCTTGGCTGCCCATGAACCATCACCCGTAATGCCTTGTTTTTGAGTGGCACGACAGGAAAGTGTGACAGAGTATTAGGGCCACATTAAAAAAATATATATATTATTGATCATTTTGAGAATAAACATGAAATTTTGATATAAAAGTTGCTGTTTCAAGACAAACTGCTACAGTTGCAACACCATCTGAGTTAGTGAAAGCAAGCGAAGAAGCATGCATGAAGTCATTTAAATCCACACCATTTAGTAACTCGTTGTTTTGACTGAAGACTAGATGGTTAAAAATAATGAGAATCTGGGGCTGTGAGCCTAGTCAGAGATGTGCCACTGACTTCCAAATATTAAGCAAGAAAATCAAACAAGATGTATAAAAGTGTGAATTTCGTGTTACTATTGCTGGCTTTATAAATAACTCATGAAGTTAAGTTGAAACCAAGCACACCATTGTTTTTCTTGTGACATTACCAATAAGTTTGATGTGTCACATGGCCCTCTTCTTATTGAAAAAACAAAGTTGTATCCAAGCTGGCCGACTTCTAAATGGCCACCATGGTCACCACCCATCTTGAGGAGTTTGCCCCCTCACATATACTAATGTGCCACAAACAGGACTTTAATATCACCAACCATTCCCATGTTATTACGGTGTATCCATATAAATGGCCCACCCTGTATACATGGTACACATACACACACGCCTACATATAGCTATATGCTTGACTTTTCCGGCATGGCTCGGATTTGTTATATAACTAATAAGTACCACAATAACTTTCAAGTTTTGCGATTGTTTTTCGCAGATTTCTGAAATATTTGTGCAACCTGAGTCTGTGAACAAGTTTATTTTAGCTAGTTTCAGATTTTAGTTTTGGTTTTATGACCTGTTACTAAATATTTTAGCTCTAGTGTGTGTAGCTTGTTCTCATATGTACATAATATCCTATCTGCCCAACACCGTATGAGATTTCATCAGCTGTATCAGTAATTTTATGGGTGTTTTTGTACACACCTCTTCTCGCTTGATCGACACTTGATGGACATGTCACTATGCATTATCACAAAAGATGACTTTCCTTTTTTTCCTTTCCTAGAACACCCAGCTATGTCTGACTGGAATAATACTTTTTCGTGGACTAACCAGTGCTTTCTTTTACGTTACATACATCATTCAGCAAATGTGTTCTTCAGAATGTTTGACGACAAAAGAAAAATCTGTCTTTTATTCACTTTTATTCAGATAAATACAATTAGTTTAAAAGCATTTGGGGAGTTTCCAGACACAGCATTGGAGATGATTTACATAAAATAGCTTGGCCTTTACAGGAATCAAGAACAGCCAACACCCAGCCCCCAGAATGCGTTCCGTGGCTGCTTACACGACAGTGAACAAAAGATGCGGGGGTCACACCATTCAGAGACTGTGCAGCGACTCTACTGCCCCCAAGTGGCAAAGAAAATAAATAAATAAATAAATCAAGTGACGCACATTTAATGCATCACCCTTAAAGCGCTAATTTCCCTCATTTTGTGTAGTCTATGAAAAACGATTATGCACGTATTAAAAAGATTAAAAGAAATGTAAAGAACTTACTCTCTATATTAGGGGTTTCACAGTGTTTATTATATATATAGCACTTTTAATTCATTCATTCATCCATTCACACAACAGCCTTATTAAAAAAAACAATATGTGAAAAAAATTGTGGCTATGATGTCTTTTTTATTGTATTTGTTAAAGTTGTGTTTTACAGTGATTGGACGTGGAAGTGTGATAAAGAAATGTACCCAGTAAAACCACATTTCTTCCTGTGGGTTTTAACTGATAAACATGATGTGAGCACACAAACTAATTTTGGCAGCGAACTGATTCAATCTGTGGATCTGCTTCCTCTCTCTCGAATCGTACACATTTCACTTGTCACTCTTTTGTTTAAGTTGACTTTGTGTCTCACTCTCTCCACTGACAGCTGGAGTCACCAGCCCTCAGGCACCGTGACAAACTCTGTACTGCACAACGAAGCTCTGAAACAGCCCGGCCTACACATGGACATGCAGGGCACATAAATGTGGAGTAATTTTCTCACGCTAAATTATGACACACACACACACACACACACACACACACACACACACACACACACACACACACACACACACACACGGGTTAGAGCAGGGACTATTTTGTCATGCATTTGAAAATCACTGCAAAGGGCACAAAGTACTATAGAGGTCTACAGTCATTAGAGGCAATTTGTATCATCATCAAAAAGTATCTCTTTGTACGGCATACAGAGTCCCAGGTAGTGTAATTATTGTTGTTGCACTCTGGTACATTTGGATGTGAAAACATTATTGCTGAAATAATCATGGGGTATATAAAGCAGGAAACAATTAGCTGTTTCTGGATGGTCATCAGTACTTAGTGTTTGAAAATAAGAACTGAATAACAGGAAAGTTATTGCATTTTGTTTTTCAGAAATTTTTAATGATAGATTTACAGTTTTTTACAGACGCTAGGACACATTTCTCAATACTTAGGTCACGTTTGCAAAACTCCTCACACAGAGAGCACAACAGAAGTCTATGTGGGCTAAACTGAGGACCAGTTATCATTGTTTTGGCACAAAATGCATCCAATGACTACATCTCTCAAATTTCATGAATCATCTTCTCACTCAGACACAACAACTGCCAAAAACCTTTGTACGTACAGGACATTTTGCATGTGCTTACATACTGTTTTCAAAACTGTTAAACTTATGGCCAAAACAATAACTAGAGATGGACCGATCCGATATTACGTATCGGTATCGGTCCGATACTGACCTAAATTACTGGATCGGATATCGGAGAAAAATAAAAAATGTAATCCGATCCATTAAATATCACGAAAGCACCTCACAAAACTTGCAACACACCGTAACTCACCTCAGAACGTTAGCACGTCAGAGCAGTATGCATCACGTGATAGAGCGGCTGTGGCATGCGGGACCTGTTGGTGGTCTGGATAGCATTTGGAGCTTCGCTAGCAACCCGGCATTTCATCTCCGACAAAGTTATCCCCGAGAGAAGTAAAGCAAGTGTGTAAGTCCATCTCTGAATGTTTGTAAAGCATTCCTGCGTTAAGCTTCACAAATGACTGCCTCTCGCTCTCCGGCTGCTACTTCAATCATGAAACTGCTTAACGATCAGCTGATCGGCTTTTCTGTCGCGAGTCCGTGTCTCTAGTTTGCTTTTGGCCCACTTTGCACCAGAATGAGGAAACCAGCGGATAAACAACAGCAGCACGTTTAAGCTTGATCAGCTGTTGTTAGAATTTATTTAATATTACTTTCTACTCGAGGATCTTTTTCTACTTAGCTGACGCTGGTAACTGTGCAGGGGCGGATCTAGCAAAGTTTAGCCAGGGGGGCCGATAGGGCATTAACAGGGAAAAGGGGGCACAAAGACATACTTTTCTTTCTTATTCTCATTTAAAATGTCGAGCTTTTAATAAATAATTATCTGACACCCAAAGTTTTAATTTGATGTAAAATGAATAGAAGTCAATTACTGTATATAGTAACTATTAAGTCTAATATATATACCCTAGTAAGCTATAGTACTTTTTCCTTTGGGAAGGTACCATCTGTGCAGTCTGCAATTTTGTTGAAGAAAGATGTTGAATCTATTTAATATTTCTTGAAAAATAATTGATTTCTGTGCATTTTTTTTTCACACTGCATCAAATTAAGGTTGATTACGTCGATTAAGCATCATGAGGTGGAGCGTGAGGGGTGGTTCCCTATTTTTTTTTAATTTATTTTTGTTGTTGCTGGGAGTTGGAACCCTATTAGTTAGGTTGCTTAATATTTATGCTAAGTACTCTTTAAAATACCAGAATAGGGAGGATGGTGTAGGTTTAAGTTTATTAGATTGATCAGTATTGCTGTACTATGAAATTTTTTTTTTGCATACAGGTATAACAGAATAGCTTTAGTGTAGTTGTTGTTTTAAACTTGAGTATGAACTTATACAAAATGCAGCAAGATATTTAAAAAAACAGTTTTGTTTATTAAAAAACACTATATCGGATTCATATCGGTATCGGCAGTTATCCAAATTTATGATATCGGTATCGGACATAAAAAAGTGGTATCGTGCCATCTCTAACAATAACACAATGCAAAACTTGAAAAGACAGCAAAATCCAACAGCAATATTTTAGTGAAACATATTTTAAACTAAAAATGCAGTTTAACCAGCCACAGCTGATTCTCATTGTAGATGAACATCTACACAGGTGTTACTCCTTCAATTTTCCAACTCCTTCAATTCTGGCATGCCAGAAGATTCTTTCCTAGGTGTATTGCCCTAGATGACATAAGATGTGATGTGGATGACAACCTGTGGCCAAATGGAGGAGACCGAGTAGATTAGCATTACTATTGTATGTGTATCAGTGGATGGTGTGTATACAAATTCTTGTATTTTGGGATTACTTAGTGCAAAAAAATAAAAATACATAAACAAATATTAACGAATTCTGCATGATGTCTGATTCATTCCAGTAACATATATTGAAATTATAAACAGAGATGTGTCCTTGGTTTACACAAGAAAACACTGTGTAATGCTACATGTTGTTAGTGTTTTTTAGGTCATTGTTTTGTGGGTGACAAAGTGTGTTTGTCGGCTGTCAACCTTTGCTAGTGTTCTGGAAGAATGAGTTTATTTGAGACCTGAATAAAGTGTTTTGGTAGTTGTAGTGCATTTTGAATGTGAAATGAACTGCTTTGCCAAGCTGACGGTCAGTTAGGAGGATTGTGTGAAGTGTTTTGCAAAAGTGACCTAAGTATTGGGAAATGTGTCCTAGCGTCTGTAAAAAACTGTAAATTAATCTTTAAGATATTGTTACCCTACCTAAATCAATATAAAACATAAAGAGGAAATCCTCCAACAGACTATTTTAAACTTTGTTTTAGGACCTTTCTAAACATGTAAATGCATATTTAAATGTGTGCTGCATTTCAAAAGATACTAAACACAAACCAGAAATGGAAACTTTTGTTTATAGTCAAAGGTTTCCCTCACCCAAAGAGCCAAAGAGCCAAAAATACATTTTTAAGAGACACTATAACAAAATAATAACCTATAACACATAGGGGAAATATTTATTATCTACATGATTTAATCACTGTCATGGTCCTGGGCCATGTGGGCCCAGTATTCTTAGTTCCTTGTATTTTTGTATTTCGTTCCTTATTTAGGCCATGTTTTCTGAGTTGCCCTGTTGTGTTGTTCCCTAAGTGTTTTCCCGTCATGGCTTTTACCCCCTGTGTGCCCTCTATGTATTTATGAGCCCTCGTCTCCCTTTGTGGTTGTTTCAAGTTTCCCCAGCCCGTTATGTCTGTGTTTTCCCCGTGCTCTCTCTCCTCCTGTCTGAATCTCTGTGCCTGTACATGTCATGTTCAGTTCACCCCGCCCTGTCTCGTTATGATTATCAGTGTCACCTGTGTTCCCCGTGTGTGCCCACTTTCCTCGTTTACCCTCTGTGTATTTCTGTCTGAGTCTCCCTCTGTTCGGCGTCGCGTTCTCCCTCATGTTGTGTGTAATTCTCACCGTGGTTCGGTTCCTTGTACAGTTCATGCTTTAGTTTTCCCAGTTTTAGTTTATTCTGTATTGCTTCCCGTGGCCAGCAATAAAGCTGTGTTTTTTGAGTTTATCCCCGTGTCTGTGAACCTGCATCTTGGGTCCTTCCCCTGCCTGCCACACAACATATCATGACAATCACAGCCTGTGACTCCTTTATAATGGGGTTAAAAAAAACATGCACGCAATACATTCATAATTCAAGGATCCACTTTGGGATTATGGGGTTCAATCCAAAGTAAGTTGTAACAGGAAGACGTGGAGTTTAGTGCCAAAGCCATATCAGCATGCTTTATGTGCAACATGCACATCCACAAAGGCAGAGAGAGAGAGAGAGAGTGAGGGGGGGGGGAGAGGGGGAGAGAGAGACATGTATTGAGAGAAGAAACTCTTCTGTGAAGCATGAAAAGCATTCACAAGTACACTGAGTGAAGCACAGCAGTGCCGTTTTGAAGCCCTCATACTCGTTTTTCTTCTCCTTTTATTTTCTTTGCTGTCAGCTGTCTGACTTCTACTTTAAAGACCGCCTTCTTTAGATGCTCTAGCTGGCAACCTTTGACCCCGGGACAATGGAATTATCACTGATGTCTGCACAGGTAAGGAAACAGAAATATGGTTATCCATATAAGCTCTCACTTTATGATTTTTAGAAGGATATTTAAAAAGTTTTTTTTTTTTTTTTACTAAAGAGGAGATAACGAGATACTGGATCATGGTAGAAACTGATTGAGACAATGTGATTTTAGAAGAGAGCACTCCCATCAGGATAAAAATGTGTCATCATAAGACAAAGAGGTAACACTGTTATAATACTTCCCCTGTAATGAAATGGAATTTCACTGTATTTTGTTTGAAATTAATATGTATTTATATTTACCTAGAAGTACTTAAAGGATGATTTGCTACCCTAGAATAGGGTACACAAATTATACTGTAAGAAATTTGAAGTACTGCATAAATTCTGGGCAATTTTGCTTAAAACAAACAATATTTCCCAGTCTTTCGTCATAAGTACACTGTACGATATGGAGTGGCTTAACCTTGGCTTCCATGTGTTTTACAAGCATGAAGAAACCTCTGTCTGAAAGTTAAATTTAAACCACAACAGTGGAAGAAAAGAAAAAACCGAGTTAGAATCAGCTCCATCATTATAAAGTCACGTAGACCAAATTTTTACAGGTATTTCTTTTCTTGTAAGCTGAAAAACAAGAATAGTCCTTATCACATTTTAATTAGTAAAATAAAAGTACAGAGACGAATAGAAAAACCCATCATACACAACAACCTAATGAATCTAAAGGTGTAAAAAGGCAAAGTGAATCCACTCCATAGTACAGTGTACTTTTGATGTCAGATGGGGAAATATTACCATTAAACTGCACACTATTACTGTAATAAATTTTTAAATATTAAAATTTCCTTATAGTATTGATTCGTTTAAAGTAAAAACCTGATTTGTGACCCCCTTACTCTTACCTTTAAGAATTTGTAGGTAAATATAATGAAATTGTAATTTAAAATTAACAGTGGAATTCCATTTAATTACAGGGGACCTATGCCTTTCGATGACCTTTATTAAAAACTGGTTATCATTTAGAACAACTTTGCACTCATTTACAGTGACCATGCCACCAACTTCTGCTACATCCACTGGATTCCCTGGCTGTAGTGGTCAAATGTTCATATGTTGTCCAGTATCAACGCTTTAAAAGCCCACAGCCTGATCTCATAGTAATCAAGGTTTTCCAGACATAGTGTGTTGTAGTGAAATTATTATAAAAGTAGACAAAGTACAGATCCCACACTGTCTACTTTTATCAGCCTTTATTATTACTTGGGAACTGTAGCTACAGTGTGTAGACTGAGTCACTGAATCATTAGAAAACTTTTTGTACACTGAAGAGTACAAAATTGCACATTATTTGTACAATTTTAGACAGAGCAGACATACAGATATGAGTCAGAAGCAGTCTGTGCAGTAGCTTCTCCCAAAGTAGACACGCGAGCAAGGACTCACGCTTGATTTAAACAACTGAGTCACATCAGCGCTGCTTTTTTCTCGTCTTTCTGCCAATTCTTAACAAAGTGGAGTGAAGTATCCATGAGCCATACACTCACATGGACTGAAATACAGTTGAGAACAATTTGGGGTACAGCTTTGTTCACAAAGACATCGTTGTCCATGAGGGTACTGCTCACATGACTCAAACTGAATGCATATTCCTTTGCTGTATGTTGATTTGCCTTCAAGTGTTATAATTTAAAAAATCACATCACTGTCAGATAGAGGGCTTTCCATTTTCAGGATGCATGAATGAAGCAGTTTTTGCACATCAGCAACTCAACATTTTACTTTTTATCCAGTGAAGCTTTCCAGTCCACTAAGTTCATTTAAAAGTCTTTCATTAAAATAGCATCCAAAGAACAACATGCTTACAAAAATAAGAACTTGGACTTTTTTCTTTAAAGGTTAACACAGCAGCCTCTATCCTGTTACTCTGAATCATGAAAGAATATTCTTCTCTCATTTTTTCCCAGCCTCTGAATTATGATCTTGAGCTTTAGCTATAACCTGAGGGCAATGTTTTATGTTGCAGTAGTGACCCGTTTGGGTATTGGAGGGCTATAAAGCCTACAGATGTGTTTTGCAATATGTCCACAGGCTTTTAAGTGCAAGCACAGTAAAACTCCTATTATCACTGAATGTGCTCTTTGAGGAACTGAGTCACTTTTACTGTAGTGCTTTATTTGCAATAGGAAGCATCTATAGTGCATCTCCAAAGATGATTTTTTTACTTTTTTCATAAGAAAATATTTGAGTAACTAGGCTGTCTATTAGCTTGTCTTTTTTAAAAAAAAATCATAATTATTTAATGGCAAATATAAAATAGATACATCTTTCTTTATGTGGAAAGGATAAATTAACTTACAGATATGACGGGTCATTTTTAAAGGATTTTTTTTAAGGACTAAATAGTGTTATTGACAGTTAGAAACCATTTTTTTACATGTCTTTGGACAAAATGTAAAAAAAGATAGTGGTTGTGACAGCATTCATTCATAACAGACACAGTTTAATAGACTCCCGATGAAATATGCCACAGAAGTATTTATTTATCACATCTGAAAACCTGCTGTTTGGGGAAATAAATAATTTTTCCAATTTGGCAAAAATAGCTTTCATATATCAAACAGTATGATGCAAAGGCACAAAGAGGAGATGTCACTGTATCACACACAGTAGTTTTGGAGATTGGGTACCTATTTCCTGATGGGTACCCTGTTGTGCAAAGTCTCCTGTTACCATCTGCTTATGGGCACTAAATCAACACACCCTCAGTGCAAAGACATGCTCAAGTAATGGCAACAGAAGCTCAAAGCTTTTCCACACAGCTGGTTAGACTTTCTGCATGTGTGCTGTAGGTTAAAATATAAACTCTTTCAACCAATAATAAACAGTTTTATATCCCTCAATTGAGTGGTAGTTCCCTTTAATCCTCTACTCATTGAGCTTCTCTGCTCCAGACGTGAACTCTGTCTGGCTGAAGGAGTTTGATGGAAAGCCTCATCTGATAGCCATCTGTTCTTAGATAGTTCATCAGATGTGCTCAATGTGTGGTCTTTAATCACCCCACACTAACTGTCAGTGTTGCAACATCGTCAAAACCACGCATCTCCAAAACTTTGTTAAGAAAAGAACGTATTTTCAAGTGAAAGGCTCAAAGGTCATAACTGAGCTGATGAAGGATGTAAATATAATGTTTCCACTACATTAAATATGGCACAAAATATAGTGGCAAAGAAATCAGTTTCATAATCCGCCTAATTCAAGGTTGACCTTTCAGAAGAGTTAAAAGAAAAAGGAAACAAGTGAAATGTTTTTTTCAATATGTATTTGTCAAATCCTGTAGATGCTGCGTGTCCTTGAGCAGCAAACCTCCAAGACTGCTCCTCTGTTGACCCTTTTCCTCTCTTTCAATCCCAACCCCCTTTTTTTCTTTCTGGGAGTGACTGTTAGACTGGTCTTAATTAAGCAATGCCAATCAAAGTGTGTGCGATGTAAATATAGGTCAGATTACCATCTGCTAAAGAGTTTATCAGATGCTTCGGAGCGACATCTGCGTAGCACACACAGCAAATTGGATCCATCACGAGCAGCTCGTTCTTCCAGTTCATCCAAAACAAAGAAACATGGATCAGATTTTTGTATTGCTTTGTTTAACAAATAAGTTACCCACATTCATACAGTGATCTATACAGAACTACAGGGCTGTAAAGTAAAGCATGTATGTAATACTGAGAACTAAAACTACTAATACGTTTGCTGTTCTGCCTGAATACACATTTATGACCAAAATATGTGATCATACTTTTTTTTTGTATTTTGTTTTCAGCATTAAGAAGTTCCCTGTTACTGATGTCCAGTTGTCCAGTACTGAGGACAAGTAAAACTACATTAATCTAAGTAGTTTAACTGCAATCATATTTGATATTTTTTAAAATAATGATCAATATAGGACCACAATAGGAAGGGAATTAGTTTTTTTTTTTTAAGTATCACATCTTCTCTCCTGGAATTGAACCCCACTTTCTTTTCAGGCATGCCCAGGCAGCACATTAGTCAAACAGCTGCCACCCGTTACTTGACCTCCGCGTAAAGCATATGTCATCAGTATTCAGGGCTCACATCATCCCAAACAACATGGCAAAGAATCACAACGGCCTTAAGAAATACGTGACATTGGCAGCATCATCGACTGCACATGTGACTGCTGGACTTGCACAAGACATTTTTGTGTTATAGTGAATTTATTCACACACACACACACACACACACACACACACACACACACACACACACACACACAATATCTATCTATCTATCTATCTATCTATCTATCTATCTATCTATCTATCTATCTATCTATCTATCTGTATGTGTGTATATAAACTAAGTAAAGCTTTTTTTTATACATAGCTTAGGTTTACCAAACTACATTTAGCTCCAAGCCATGTTTGGTGTTGTTCATTTCATCCAGTGTGAATTATTTGGTAGTCTGTGCTTTTAAAGTGTTTTCTCAGCCGTGTTTTGTCAGCAAAAATGAGTGAGGAAGTTTGAAAGTGAAGCTGTATATAAACAGTTTCTGTAGCAGTTACACTAGCGAGTCATGCATTTCTTTAATACCCAGACTTTCTATTTATCAGACGCTGAACTGCTGACATGAATCGTTCTGTAATATTTTGCTTTTCCACTAACTTTCTGACCAACTTCTACAACTTCTTGACCCCTACTGTGTAAAGGTTGCAAAGCAGTACTTCATATATATTATGACAGAGCATGATCATGTACTACAGAGCAGGTTCTGTCTTGACATAAAGATGGAAAAAGCATTAAGCGTTAAGGTAGCATGCACTATAAATATGGAGCGAGCTTCCAGAGAAAACTTCTGTAGTGTCTTATTTTTTGCCTTGGTTCTTTATTTTTACATTTCCTTTAAACTGGGTTCCTTGATTTTAATATACTTTACAAGGTTTTATGTTTTGCACTTTAAAGGTGTTTTAATTTTTTTATGCAATTATTATGTAATTATGTAAATCCAAACTAGCCATTGTGTATGAAATGTGCCTACAAAGTTTCTTTGTTTCTACTTTGTGTGCTTCACATTGTTTGGGAAGTCTTTTTGTTGATTTCAAAGAATGTCTGTATGTCGTTTAACATTGCATGAAGCACCTCACGTGTTTGTTCCTTCAGCACAGGGTTGAGATAGCCTTGAGAAATAACTTAAGTCATGACAAATAAAGGCACGGAGGGGAGGACACATAAATGCCCTGCGGCGTACTATAACCTCTGTGATGCTTTATTCATTCACAATGGTTGGCATGATAGATTAGTATCACACGTCAGACATGAGACAGGATGGACACAACTGCACATTGCTACATAAATAATTCAACTGTCAACTCACACTTCACCTTAGAAACTTGATAATTAACTTCTGATGAACAGTTCCTATTTCCTATCTTCTATTTAAGTTTAGACTTGATATATGCAATGAACATGTCATTGCCTAAATGTATGCTTTAATATATATATATTAGGGGTGCAACGATACACAAAATTCACGGATCGGTTCGATTCGATACTTTGGTGACATGGTTCAATATTTTTTCGATACAAAAAATGTTCATGCTTTTTTAATTTGTCATTTATTAAAATTATAAATATATATTTTAACTCAAAAGTAAAGTTTTAAATTTAATGTTGCTGAAACAACAAAATAAAAAAAAATCTATCTGATTGAGAAATCACTCATCTTTGGAAAAGAGAGTTTATTACAGAGAAATGGCTCTTTCCAAAATAAAAGCTATACTATACGCTTCTTCTGGGCAGCATATTAAACATATCAGGTCCCCATAAGGAGAATCATGTGCTAACGGCTGTCTAAATGACTCGGTTAAAGTTTGTAGCATGCATGCTTGTTGTTTTTGTCTGCTTCCACTTGTCTTTACACTAGGATGATGTCGGCGTAAATGTGTAGTCATATTCGTTGTGTTCCCACTATTGTCAGCGTTAATCTCATTAAAATGACATTAACGCCATAACGCGGCAAATCTCCGTTAACAAGTTACCGTGGATCACCCCGTGCGTGGGGCTGGACGCCGTCAACACATTAACAAGCTAACTGCGCTAATGCACTAGTTCCCACAAATTGAGCATTGCGTGGCACATCCAACATACTGTTTTACTTTTGTCCATGACGCACTTACCATCAGGGTCACGCTTCACATGGAGACCAAGATAGTTCCAAACACCAGATCTGAATGAGAGTGGGGGAGGTTCAATTTCAGGTAGCGTTGAGGTAGTTGCCATGTTGCAACGAGCTTAGCTCCTGTTTTGCTAGCTTGCGCTGCGCTTAGTGGATCTTCACGCGACAGTGCAGCCTAGGCGGAGTAGTCAAACGCAGATCCACTGAGCGCTCAACACAGACAGCATCGTCAGAAGAAAAGTTGATAAAATAAATAAAAAAAATTGTATTGTTCGATACATATGCGTACCGAACCGAAAGCACTGTATCGAACGGTTCAATATCGATACGAGTATCGTTGCACCCCTAATATATATACATATACATATGTATATATATATATATATATATATATATATATATATAATATGAGGGATTAAAGTGGATTTGACAGGTGGGCTGATCATAAAGTAATGCAAGCTCCTGGAGATTTTTCTTTGTGTACAGGCAGTAATCAGCTGTGCTGTTACTTCAGTATTCACTGCTCTTTATGGACTCGCCTAACTGACTTTAACAAAATATAAGTAGATGTTTCACAAGATATATGGCTGATTTTCAACCCCTAGACACATGAAATTAATATAAAATTTTTCAAGTTATTTATTATTTATGTAACTCAATATTGACCATGAACACCACAGCCTGCTCTGCACCAATCCAACACAGTGCATTACTGTAAGCTGTACAACAATACTGCAAACTAAATAGTTTAGCCTGCATTAAACTATATCAGACTCCCTAAAACTTTCATGCAGCCTTTGAATAACACAAAATTTAGATACTTCAATTTGATATAAAAAAAAAATTAATAATCACAATGTAGAATCAAATATCTTATTTAAAAACTATAAATAAATGAGGGCATCAGATGTAAGATTTAAATTTCCTTACCTTTTTAAAATAAAAATTAATAATAATCTTTCTAACATATCCTCAATCTTCATCTCTCAGTGTTGCACCTCTTTGTCTCCCTGGGAAATTCCGGTTTTGGACATTTTGTGACAAATTGCAAAAATGGTTTGGATGTTTGGTGATATTTTTTGAGCTGTTCGAAAAGTTTCATTTGAAATTACAGCCCATAAAAATGTTACTCCTTTTATGCTCACTCCTCCTCTGTAGCACTTGCTATTTATTGATGCAGAGCAACCGAAGCTTCATTTACATCTTCACCTGGAACTTTGGATATGGAACAATTGATGTATTAAAGGTGTAAGTGGACCATGTTTTGTCATTATTTTCTTATTCCTGGGCAAGTATCAAGATGCTATCGTGCTGGAAGCAACTCCTGGCTAGAGCACATGGAAAAAAGCAATCATTCGACAGTGTTGTGCATTAGACCGTCTAACAGTGTTCTGTATCATTCTGGTCTGCGTTTATTCACATTACCGAGGCTTTAAATGTTAATGCAGTGACGTGTTTCATTCATTTTCTATGATATCTTGGCAGTGTAGTATAATCTCCGGTGCAATATTTCAGTGTTTCCTTTTATGTATTACATTATAACTTGGCTTCATACAACCGTCAGAAGCATTCCTGATAAGGTCAGATGACCTATGAGGTAACACATTCAGTAATCCATGTACATGTGATTTTGTTACATGGCAGCGTGACTTGGTTGTTCAAGTGATAACAAGACCAGGATTCACGATGATGGTTGAGTGCAGAGGAGTTCACATGGCGTGCTCCCTGTGAACTCCTCTGCGCTCAAACATCATCATGAATAGGAAAAAGACTAAAATACGAACATAATCAGATTATATAATCAAAGGTCACCATCAGTAACACACTACAACGGCAGGGAATCAAATCCCGCAGTGCCAGACGTGTTCCGCTGCTGAAGCCAGTGCATGTCCAGGCCCGTCTGAAGTTTGCCAGAGAGCACATGGATGATGCAGCAGAGGATTGGGAGAATGTCATGTGGTCAGATGAAACCAAAGTAGAACTTTTTGGTATAAACTCAACTCGTCGTGTTTGGAGGAAGAAGAATACTGAGTTGCATCCCAAGAACACCATACCTACTGTGAAGCATGGGGGTGGAAACATCATGCTATGGGGCTGTTTTTCTGCCAAGGGGACAGGACGACTGATCCGTGTTAAGGACAGAATGAATGGGGCCATGTATCGTGAGATTTTGAGCCAAAACCTCCTTCCATCAGTGAGAACTTTGAAGATGAAACGAGGCTGGGTCTTCCAACATGACAACGATCCAAAACACACCGCCCGGGCAACAAAGGAGTGGCTCCGTAAGAAGCATTTGAAAGTCCTGGAGTGGCCTAGCCAGTCTCCAGACCTCAACCCCATAGAAAATCTGTGGCGGGAGTTGAAAGTCCGTGTTGCTCGGCGACAGCCCCAAAACATCACTGCTCTCGAGAAGATCTGCATGGAGGAATGGGCCAAAATACCAGCTACTGTGTGTGCAAACCTGGTAAAGACCTATAGTAAACGTTTGACCTCTGTTATTGCCAACAAAGGTTATGTTACAAAGTATTGAGTTGTATTTTTGTTATTGACCAAATAGTTATTTTCCACCCTGATTTACGAATAAATTCTTTACAAATCCTACCATGTGGATTCATGGATTTTTTTTTCACATTCTGTCTCTCACAGTTGAAGTGTACCTCTGGTGCAAATTACTGACCTCTGTCATCATTTTAGGTGGGGGAACTTGCACAATCGGTGGCTGACTAAATACTTTTTTGCTCCACTGTATTTAACTGATAAATTCAGTTAAATCCTTTAATCCTTTTTTGCAATTGAATGCATAAGTGACATTAAGTTACACTACCTATACTGTATGTGTGTGTGTCTGAAGCACACAATAACTGAGTGAATGCTGCTCTTTGTTTGTCAGTCAGGATTTGAAGCCTCCAGCAAAACTAAGCAAAGATTCAACCAGCCATAAGAGCAGGCTCTTCTGCAGAGTACTCGCACTTGCTCATCACCGAGTGCGGTCATCTCTTTTTTTCTTTCTCTCGTCTTCTTGCTCATTTTGTTTCTTTTCCCCCTCTCCTCGCACAATTGCTGCTTCAATTCTTATCATGAATTCATTCAGCTAAAGTTCGCCTTAGACATTTCTTCTCATCACATGGCTCATTAACTTATAAATTATGGAAATTATTTTCAGCTGCATACTACATTTTGATTTAGTTTGCTTGGTGTCATTTATTTCAGGGCAAACCATCATGTCTTGGGTGTGATTTAAAATGAACTCAGTTAAACTAGGTTTGTCTCAAAGGCTCTAAGGCTTGTTGCAAGCAGGAGACAATATCAGCAGGTCTGTAAAACTCTACAAATGTAATTTAATGATTTGCATATATTGTACCTTTTTGATCTTTTATTCTTTTAATCACAGAATAATAACCCAGTGCCGTGGCCTCAGAACCATAAGCCACTCAAGCTTGCTTTATTACTCCATTTGATTATTTATTTATTTAAATTATCTTGTGTAGTAAAACTGAGACTTGTGATCAGGTAAAGTTGGGTGTGCTCAGGGTGGTAGCTGGTAGTAGGTGTGAGTGTCAGCATGAGTTGTCAATGTTAGCCCTGATGACCTGTCCAGGTTATACCTCAGCTCTTGACCTGACAACTGGGATAGACTCCAGATCTCCCAAGACACCGAATTAGAACAACATGGATAGATGGCTGGAGAAAGACTGTATCAAAGAACTGGTTCATTTTGAATATTATTTTCTTTTCTATGCATCTCTGACATTTTTCAAAATAAGCATTTCCATTACTGAACAAATATCAGATTTATTATTAAAGAATAACATCATGTAGCCAATAAGTACATTTTTAGGTAGAAATGTTTGCTGGTTCATCAGATATAAATCCTCTATAGATTGCATGTTTAAAATGCTCTGGATCATGCTAACTAACCTGTGCCTATTAGCGAGAGCCTCTTCTGTTACAGAAGTGTTTTGGGGGGAGATTCTACAGATCTAATGTATAGATAACACATTATAACATTCCTTATATAATAAAACCATGCAGAAAATGCCTAGTGAGGGTACAGAGCAGTCCAGAGCTAACTGTGCAAACTTTATCAATAAAGAAGTAGCTAAGCATCATTTTCATCTGTATTTTCTTCCCCTTCCTCTGCTTTCACTGCCTGTAATTTTATGACAGATGTTTCACAAAGAAGATGAACAGCTGGATGCTGTGAGGCTGTTTATTCAGCCTTTTATTTTTCTCTCTTCTGTCTCTCCTTCTCTCTTCCCCTTTTTCTTCCATCCATGTTTTTCTCTTAAATAAGTACCATATGGACCAAAGATCCCAGTTATGGCAATATCTAACCTGTCAAAGGTGAAATGAAAACATAATCTTCCCAGTCTTTAAAGATATTGCATATAAAGCTGAAACACACTTTAAATATAAAGATACACTACGTCTCTGAAGACGAATATCTAATAAAACATCTGTGAGTATGGACCTCTTTATTCTCTCCATCTTTTTTCTCTTCACTTCAATCCCCTCTAATTTTAGATAACTGTGCGCTTTCAGTGATTGATGAATGCGTGTTTCTGCAGCATATGTGTGTGCATTCATTTGTGTCTTGTGTGTACATGAGTGTGGGATTACAAAAGGCGCTTTCTCTATTTGCCCTCAGTGTAGAAGCACATTACATAACTTTATAAACCATGCCTGTCCTGGACACATATACATTTACACGTGTATGCAACCACACAGTCACACAGAATAAAGCTTTATATCTACATAGGCATGCATTTCCTGCACCTGTTCATTTAGAGCAGAGACAAGCAAATGAATGCCAACACATATGCTCATGCAGAAACATAAAGGCTACACATGTGCTTCCTCACTCTAAGCAACAACAGGATGCACATGCAGATGGGCACAGAGAGTAGACTCAAATGCCAACGTATTCTAAGCAGATGAACAGAAGAAATCTCTAATTCTAATATATATAGATATATCTCGGCAGTACTACAAGTCCTGCAGCACTATACGCTACATCATCTAGGGAGGGATGATACTATCACGCTTTGAATTAAGAGAGTAAAGTGATGCACAGGGAAATAGGGAGAGATTCATGAAAGGATAGTGGAGGAAAAAATAGCAGGTTAGATGATGTGAGAAGGAAAGCAAAACAGCAATGTGTTAATTTTATGGGTGATGATGTCACTACATTTGAAGAGCGAGAAAGATGTAGAGGAGGTCAAAAGCAGGGCATAAAGATTTGTAGAAGCAGAGGCAGAAGTCTCAGGCAAACATCAGGATAGAGTTAGGAGGATAAAAGTTTACATATTACGGCGTGACGGGTGGGAAGTGAAAAGTTAAGAGGCAGAAGACCTGCTCTGATTCTTGTTTCTTTATTTCTTTGCAAACATCTTCTCTTTCCATTCCTTTACTTGTATGTTTCTGTTTTGGGGCTTGTAACTAATAATATAGTAGTTATTTGTGAATTACTAATTAAGCATTAGTATTAGCGGTTAGCAGTTTTGCATCAAAGCAGAAGGTCTTGGGTTCAAATCCACTGACCTTTCTGTGTGGAGTGTGCATGTCCTGTCTGTGCCTGCATGCCTTCTCTGTGGTTACTCTGGTTTCCTCCCACAGTCCAAAGACATGCATGTTAAGTTAACTGGTGAATCTAAAGTGTAAATCGTTGTCTGTCTCTCTGTGTTGGCCCTTCGACAGACTGGTGACCTGACAGCTGTGACATGCTCCAGACCCATCTTAACCCTGAACTGGATGAGCAGGAGGCACTGTTGCTGTGTATTAGTGCAAATACTTGACCAACCCTTTGTTCATATTTTAACAAAGAGTACGGCGGTCTTAAACAATGACTGAGACAACTTGCATGTTGAGACAGTTGTCTTCTGCATGGATTCACAGAGCATGACGCACACAAGCTGCGAGACATGCTATCTTACACACATGTTCTCTAATTTGTCCATATGGCTTCACTCGTACATGCAGATGAATGCTGTTAATATTTGTACACGAGCTCCCGAAATGCCAACATGCATTTGACTAAGCAAGCTGAGTCGAATGCCGAGTGCTCACAGTGCCGCTGGTTCAAATCTGTTAGTGGATGCATCTCAAACCTCCGCCCTATTGCTCTTCTCATTTGCGGCTGAACAACATCATTTTTCACTTTTCTCGCCGTCCGTCAGGGCTCTCCTTCACTGATACATAAATAGTCTGTCAGAGTGAGGTTAGAAACCTCCAGCTCAGCTGTTTCGGAGATGAAACCACTCCCACCCTTACCCACGCACATTTTTACATCCATACTCTCACAGTGGGATCTCTATAGCTGTCACACACACACACATGCTCTCACAGTGTACACTCATCTCTCACTTTCACTGGAAAGGATACCTCTCTCTCTCTGTCTCTCTCTCTCAGTGTATACTGTGTCTCTCTCAGATGCAGTTAGGTCTCTCATTCTCATGAAGCGCAGCTCCTCTCTGTTTCTGGATGCACTCTAAGTCAGAGCGTAGGACGAGACAGACCGCATCCTAAGAACTGGTTTCTTTCTTCGCATACAGCCGGCAGTAGGTACAACTCTCTGTTTTCATACTTTCTTTCTAGCTTGTTTGTCATTATATGGTGTGTTTTAGATACATCGATTTTTGTATAAGGATTCCTGGAATCACTTGGAAACTTTTAATCACTCGTATGATCTTAATGGAGATTGCTCTTGGTATCAAAAGCATGACAAAATGTCCCGTGCATCAGATGCAAGGCATGTTAAACTTGGACGAATTTACAGACACTTACAGAGGATCAAGCATGTGTAAGGTGCATTCTCAAATTCAGTATCCCAGCAGCTTTGCACTTGACTTGTTTTGTTACTTTAGAGCGTTTGAGAGTGAACAAGAAGGTGATCTGTATTTTCAGGACCAGCAACAGGCTGAATATGATTGTCTATTTGTTGAGAGTTAGATATGCATTAAGATTATGTTTATTTATGTATTTTAATTTAGGGTTCTATTTAGCTTTTTTCTTGACTGAAGGTGTGTTTCTATCACTGCTAAATCACTTTCTCACTCTGAGTGTGATTGGTGATTGGTATTTCTTCTAGATGTGTGTGGTCTGTAATTAAATCTCAGTTATCTAGTACTCAGTCCGTGCGGTATCCAGTTAGAAGAGGATTAACCTCACTTATTATATGACTTAATTTGCAACATTTCTATTGCAGTTATATCATACTGATCAAGATACAGTTATATATCAGCGTATTTGTGGAGATGAATTCTGCAGATGAATTTAAAGCTGTTTTTTATACCACGCCTACTATAGTATAGTGGCTAAAAAATGAAAGCAAAACAATGAGTTAGATAAATCCAATATTTAACAGAAAATTAACTGAAACAATTCTGATATGGTTCACGATATACACTCAATGTCTTTCTTTAGATTTCTTTATTTACAGTTTGCAGTACAAGCTTAGATTTTTCTAGATCTTATAATGCACAATCCAGAAATAAACACAGTCGTTTTTAGCTGGAGACACATACAATTCTGAGATTGGGACACAGTGAAAATGTTGAGCTAAAGTGTGAAAAAACAGCACTTAAAGTAAAACTATGAAGATGCTGTAGCACTGAAAGACGTCACTTCCTTATATAACTTTAATGTGACTGAACAGATTGCTGCCTTTTCACACTGCTCAGTGCAGTGACTGTAAGCTTGTTGTGTGTGAGAGTAGATGTGTGGTTAAGTGTGTGTGGCTGGTTGTATGTAAAAACACTGCTGAAAAGTATTGTATTTGTAGTACAATACTGCAGTGGATGTCTTTGGTTCACATCTAAGAGCACAGCATTTGCATGTGCCGCGGTTCATTAATTCATTAATTTGTAACTTATTTGCCGAATCCTTTCTCGTGTCGCCACAGGCTTTTAATATCAGATTTTCCATCCAAAGACTGAGCTTTTTTTCTCAAATAAACAAATAAAGGTAAAATGAAAAAAAAAAGAACTAAAATCAGAAATTAGATCTTAATGTGTAAGCACCCATACAGTACGACCCGACTTCCACTTTCAGTTGACCACGCGGAGTCATAGCGTACAGTATATGAAACTATTTGAATTCAGACTGTGTCATCCTAAAAACAAACTCATTATATCTTTGGATAATTTGTCCTCCAACCATGTGGTGTAATAACACTTGCTCATGCTCATGCTGCTTTTCTTGATGACCTTTTCCTTTTACTCGCAGAATAAGACACTGCCTCTGGGCACAGACTTTCTAATGAAAAAGTGAGCGATTTCACCACTCCCACTGTTACAGTATGCTTTGCCTTCATTTATATATATATATATATATATATATATATATATATATATATATATATATATATATATATTAGGGGTGCAACGATACACAAAATTCACGGTTCGGTTCGGTTTGATACTTTGGTGACATGGTTCAATATTTTTTCGATACAAAAGAAAAGTTCATGCCTTTTTAATTTGTCATTTATTAAAATTATAAATATATATTTTAACTCAAAAGTACAGTTTTTAAATTTAATGTTGCTGAAACAACAAAATAAAAAACAAAACAAATCTATCTAATCGAGAAATCACTCATCTTTGGAAAAGAGTCGAGCGCAGATCCACTGAGCTCTCAACACAGACAGCATCGTCAGAAGAAAAGTTGATAAAATAAATAAAAAAATTTGTATTGTTCGATACATATGTGTATCGAACCGAAAGCACTCTATCGAACGGTTCAGTATCGATACGAGTATCGTTGCACCCCTATTATATATGTATATGGTTAGATTTTCTGTATGATTAGACTGCATGTTGCTTGGTTTATGATAAATTTCTCCAAACCTGCATTCACTTGTGAAAAATCCCAGGAGGCAGTTTTAATTAAATATAGATATTAGATGGCGTCTGTGGGCACTCACAAAGTTTTCTCATAAATTATGCTGCCACATCTTAATGGTTGCAATGTTTTAAATTCTTCCTTTTTTTCAAGGACGGTATGAAAACATGCAGCTGCTTTTGGATAAGATGAGACAGCTGGGAATGAACGATCGTGTATATTGGAAAACATCATCATACTGTACATACGCTGGATTTAATATGTACACTACAAGCTCTGCGATCTGCTTGGCTGGGACATGTAGCCTAAGCTCTGCTTGATCCCCGTGTGATCAGTGGATTTTTATGCATTGAAATCGAGGATTAGCTGTTTTATACATCATTATGTTCAATATTTGTGCCTGAATCTGGATTTGTTTGGCAGTTTTTTGTCTTTGTGCCCAATAGCTGGTCAAAGAGTGATGAGATACAAAGATAGTTCATGCCAAAAACTAAAATAAAACCAAACAAACATTAAATCTTGTGTACTTTATCTGGTGTGAAGACAGAAGAAGTCTTACTAGTTAAAACTAGCAGGCATTTGAACCATGTTCTCATGTCATGCTTCAAATGACTCTTTGCTCATTCCTCAAAATTAGCGTTTAAACTTCACAAAGGTAAAAATATCCGCTCCCTTGTACAGAAAGCATATTCACTAAACTCAGCTAGAGTTCTCTTGTAAATATTCAGTGATAACGAAGTGAGTTCTTAAAAACAAAAAACAAAAAATGTCTGTATGAGTGAAATTTGCCCTGAAGTCACATCTGGAGTTAGGTCGTAGAGAGGGTAGATGGGGACATAAACGCTGCCTGAGAAGCTCTTGGGGTCAAACTGAACCTGATGTTTGAAACATCCCAGAGCCATAGCTGTGTTCACAGTCACAAAGGTCTGACCTCAGCTGCAGTCACAATGACGCAGCGTCAGAAACATTTGTTCATCGGATGAACGTGACATTTGAAGAGCTACATTCAAATCATCCGTCCCCTATTCCAGTGGGGGTGATCGCAGTGATCAGAAATAAATAACAAACTAATGAGTATAGATAAGAAGTAATGTTTAGTTCTTAAAAATATACTATTGATCAAATAAATGAACATTTCCAGACACAGTCAGATCCGACTCACCTTTTTTGGACAGTCAAGTTTGAACATTATGTTGCTCAGCAATCACAGAACGGCTCCTTAACATGCCTAAATACCTACAAGTCCAAGGGTCAAACTCAGCTGAACTTTTCATCTGTCAGGGTGAAAACTAGAATTATTAATGGTCACTGGGCTGTCTGTTTGTATCGCAGACTGTGCAGTCTCTGCTTTAAGAGTATAAGACACCCTGTGTGGTTGTGTTTGGGTGTTCTGGTGAGTTTGTGAGAAACGTTACAGCGGATTACGCCGACGCATCCTGAGTTTCAACCTCGCGTGCGTGTGTGTCACACCTCCGGGATGAATAGTGACAGCAACATAACCTAAGCAAGTGGCTAAAACTTGAGGTGGCTTGGACCTCATGCGTGTAAATGTGTGCGTAGGGCTGGAAGAAGAGCGTAAACATACATGAGCGTGTGCTCGTATTTCTACGAATACTGGCTGCATCTCTTTCCTGTCTGATGGGATAATATGAAAGCCCACAGAGGACAAACACCTCCACCTGAGACTAAAAATGGGATTCATTTTGTGCCTTGTTTGCTTTCTGATTTTCTCTTTCATCCTCTTTGTGTTTGCCTCTGCAGCTTTTAGTAACGTGAAGCATGTGACGGACTGTTAATCCGTCTGAGAATTAATCCCTTTGAGATGCTGCGTTCTCGTCACTGTACGCTAGCTCTCCTGAGACCAGGAGCAGCTGTTTGTTTAACCTGAACAGAAAATATCATTTTCCAGTTGTGCCTTTCATCACTCTATTATTTATGTTGTACTGAAAACGGTGCTCACATGCAATATTTTTCATTTTTATATCACCAATTCATCACTACATTGTAGGTTAAAGACCTTAAAATATTGCGTACCAGATTAAAACCCTATTTAATCGCATATTTCAGCTTGTCATTCGTTTTGTTGCACCTGACTTTATTAATCACCCAGTTTTGTTTTTCTTTCTCTACTTGCCTGGCAGCAATTCCCGGCTGTGAGCGGGGCCTTCATGGATTCTCCGTACAACGGCAACACGTCCTTGCAGACGTCCACGTCCAACCTCAACGCTGGCTATTCGCGGCCCTCGGAAGCCGAGGATGACGGCAAAGTGTCCAGTGACACCATTTGGCTGTGGATTGCTGTCCTGGCAACAATTGGCAACATAGTGGTGGTGGCTGTGGTTTGTGCCTGTGCCTTCTGACAAAGTAGAAGAGTGGAACAAAAAAATTCTGCTGCTGTCGGACATGGCAACTCTTGTATATTTTGAAAATATACTTTCTCTAGAAATGTTGTAAAATAGCCTTACTTTAAGACTGATCCCATGGATTATTTTTCTTTTAAATATAAGCATCAGTTTGAATTTTGCAGAGGAATTTGCATGGGAGTCTTTATTCCCACAGCCCCGTCACCCCACTCCTTTTTCAAAACGTAAAATCAGCGATCATATTGAAATAATTAGCTCACAGAATCTTTCTGTTCATTTGTACAGTTCCACAACCACAAAAGGAAAGCAACAATTAAGGTTGTGATATATGTTGGTACAGAAGTTCACTTTAACGTAAAATGTGACAAAATGGCTCATTGGCCAAACTCAGATGACGTGCATGTACATCATGTAGTTTGTTACACGATGCAGGAACTTTTCCCTTTTTTTAAAATTTCCAAAGTGAAAACTACATGTTACAGTTAAAAACAGACCTTTGTTCCCTTATGCAATGCACAGATTTAAAGACATTTCTGCTGTTACCCTTGTTCTGCCTGTTTCTAGAATGCTTCATTTGAGAGCACTATCATAATTCATTGGTTTCCTTTGTGTGTAACCTGTTTAATATGCATTAAAACCATGGCTATGACTCAGTTTTAATCCTGTGCACTTCTTTGTAAACAATTCTGATTGTTAAAGGCCACAGAAACTTGTCCTCGGGCTCGCCCTTTAAAGCTGAAGGACTAAAAGTGTCACAGCGATGTTTATTTTAGCCTCCGTGCAAACAGTGTATTAGCATTTTCTACTAGGCACTGCTACCTGAGCAAAATAGGAAATTTATTATTTATGAGTTATTTATTTTGGACTCTGGACAGAATAAAAGCTATGGTCCTAAAATTGTAGTAATATGCTTGCACGGGTCAGTTATTACGTAAACTGATTTTGAGCTGGTTACTCTGCAGGTTCAGCAGAGGTCAGCGTCACAACCACAAAGGATTAGATAAGATCAAGAGCCTGATCTCTTACGGGGACCAGAAGCCAGAAGGATGTCAACTGTTTGAAGCTTCACACTGATGAGTTAATGGTCAGAGGTTTGAGCAACCAGTGCACCGATGAGTTTTTATTTTTATTATCAGCAAACATACTGCTGGAAACCTGCACAGTAATATGCTTACTGTGATATGACCCATTCCTCTGTGGATTCACATTTTGATGCCTCAGGTTTCCCTCTTTACATTTAGGTTTTCTCTTGGCTTTCTGGAGTCAAGAGTGTAAAGAGTGTTATTTTTATCTTTATGGATGCGCCTTAATGGGAGAAACTCCATTCATTCATACATACATTTCCCCCCATGGTGCTGGAGCCTATTCCAGCTGTGATAGGTTAAGAGGCGGGACACACCCTGGAGAGGTCACCAGTCTAATATCTACTAATACCTGCTAAAATAGTTCCAGATTGATACAAATGAATTCATTCAGTGACTAAAACTGGAGCACAAATGTCTTACATCACTAAAAATGCTCCAAAAGGCACCAGCGAGTCAAGGCCAGTTTAGTGACTAAAATGAACTGAAATGACCCGTAGCAGGGAGCTAGTGGCAGTTTGGGAAACAGCCTATTGCTTAAGAGAGCCAGACTCCTACTGAATCAGTAGGAATTTAGGGACATTTTAGAACTTAAAGAGATCAGTTAATAAAAACAAAATTCTTCACTCTACTTCTTGGAAATAAGATGATATATTGTGCATATTAACATTATGTGTTTACAATGTATAAACATTTGTTTTAGGGTCGGAATATTAACATGTTCAAAATAAGTCTGGGACAAATGGCGTGCCAACTTTATGAGCTACTAATGTGTATATTTTTAGCTTTATAAATATATCTTTCAATCTCTCTCACTACAGCGCCGTATTTACTGTTTGTCCACACTGAGAAATCCAAAGCATGCTTATACTTACAGCAGAGCTGTAATGAACAATCAATTATGTCAGTTTTGAGCTGCAAGAACAACTATGCCATGACTAAAGTGCTTTTTTCATTAGTCAGTGCTCCAGCAAAATCTAGTTGTCCCAGTGTGTTTTCTTTCAAGAAGCTGTGGCACCCTTTAAAAGCCCAGAGGAAAGAAACTCTTTGTAGAAAGAAATGGGGCTCAATGGGATTGAGCAGTGATTTGTTCAAATTTAACAACCAGGAGAGGTCATGCGGAGGCACATCTTTCGGTCAGGGTTACATTTGCCCCATTATGATGATGGTGGATACATCATTTAAAAAGTGTAGTGCCATTTGCTTTCAGCTTCCTTCCAATCACTGAGATTGTTAGAGGAGGAATTAGCTTTGATAAAGGCAACAGCAAAGAAAGAATGACACAAGAGCAGAGAGAGGACAAAGAGATAAGAAATCAGAGAGATGAGGAAAGATCACAAGAGGTCAGAAGTAATGGAAAGAAAGTTGAGACTTGCAAGTTCAGTTAAAAAGAAAAATCTGAGGTTCGCCTGTTTCCAGGATCTGAGGGAAACTCCAGAGTCTGGTGATAAAATGTCACTTAAAGTGAGTCCATTTACATACAAGTAAATGGACTGTATTTATATAGCGCTTTACTAGTCCCTAAGGACCCCAAAGCGCTTTACATATCCAGTCATCCACCCATTCACGCATACATTCACACACTGTTAATGCATTACACAATTATATAAAAAGCAATTAAGGGCTGTTTTACCCAAAATATAATTGCAATCCACAATTTCTCTTAACCTTAATAATGACATAATTTCAGCTAAAAACAGGAAACCAAGGCTACAATATGCACAGTTTACCAGAATTGGACAACAGAAGATTGGAAAAACATTTCCTGGTCTAATACGTTTTTAGGGAAACCATGGACCATGGAAGCACGGCTCCATCCTGCTTTGTACCAACAGTTCAGCTGCTATTGGTGTAATAGTGTGAAGGATAACTGAGCATCATTAAAATGGTAGTAAATATTTCTGCCGACTGCGTCCATCCTTCAGTTATACTTCAATTCAATTTTATTTATATAGCGCCAAATCACAACAACAGTTACCTCAAGGCGCTTTATATTGTACAGCAAATCCTATAATAAGAGATATAGAGAAAAATCCAACAATCATATGACCCCCTGTGAGCAAGCGCTTTGGCGACAGTGGGAAGGAAAAACTCCCTTTTAACAGGAAGAAACCTCCGGCAGAACCAAGCTCAGGGAGGGGCGGCCATCTGCTGCTGCTTAGGGTGAGAGAAGGAAAACGGGATAAAGACATGCTGTGGAAGAGAGACAGAGGTTAATAACAGGTATGATTCAATGCAGAGAAGTGACTGGAAAGGAAAAACTCAATGCATCATGGGAATCCCCCGGCAGCCTACGTCTATTGCAGCATAACTAAGGGAGGATTCAGGGTCACCTGGTCCAGCCCTAACTATATGCTTTAGCAAAAAGGAACGTTTTAAGCCTAATCTTAAAAGTAGAGATAGTGTCTGTCTCCCGAATCCAAACTGGAAGCTGGTTCCACAGAAGAGGGGCCTGAAAACTGAAGGCTCTCCCTCCCATTCTACTTTTAAATACTCTAGGAACAACAAGTAGGCCTGCAGAGCGAGAGCGAAGTGCTCTAATGGGGTGGTATGGTACTACAAGGTCATTAAGATAAGATGGGGCTGGATTATTTAAGACCTTGTATGTGAGGAGCAGGATTTTGAATTCAATTCTGGATCTGGAGCCAATGAAGGGAAGCCAATACAGGAGAAATCTGCTCTCTCTTTCAGGTCCCTGTCAGGACTCTTGCTGCAGCATTTTGGATTAGCTGAAGGCTTTTCAGCGAGTTTTTTGGACATCCTGATAATAATGAATAACAGTCGTCCAGCCTGGAAGTAATAAACGCATGAACTAGTTTTTCAGCGTCACTCTGAGATATTTCTAATTTTAGAGATGCTGCGCAAATCAGCAGTCTTACATATTTGTTTAATATGTGCGTTGAAGAACATGTCCTGGTCAAAAATGACTCCAAGGTTCCTCACAGCGTTACTGGAGGCCGAGGTAATGCCATCCAGAGTAAGAATCTGGTTAGATACAATATTTCTAAGCTTTTCAGGGCCGAGTACAATAACCTCAATTTAATCTGAATTAAGAAGCAGAAAGTTAGCGGCCATCCAGGTCTTTATGTCTTTAAGACATTCCTGCAGTTTAACTAATTGGTGTGTGTTATCTGAGTACTTAGTTATCAACATGCTGTTGTGCACTATGTAGTTTTAACCCATCAGTTTTTTGTCTTTAATTGCATGTGTTTCTACATATGCATGTGTTTGCATGTGCATCTCAGCATCTCTCTGTTAAAGATTTAGTCTAGAGTGAATTGCGTCATTGTCCTGTCAGTCCTCAGCAGACTAATGAGCTGTAATGTGCCTCTTGAGCTTCCTACTCATTTAAAATAACTTTCATTTCCTTGCTTGATTATCCTAGAGGGAAGTGTTTCCCCACAGGCTTTAGATCGGTCACAGCAGATCAGCTCTCTGTGGCTAACTTTATTAGAAGATAATTTTGCAGAGAGAGCTGCCAGAGTCCAGAGAGAACAAAAAGAACAGAAATGAGAAAGACTTTGTCATGATAGTCATCAGAGGCAAAAAGGCGATGAGTGACACAAAAAGTAAAAGAGGAATATGTGGATGGGAAAGGGAAGATAATGAAGGTGGAAATGCATCGTGCTCATTTCTTGGCATTAATAAACTGACTTCAGACACCTGACAAGGAAAGAGACACTGGATAGGAGTGAGAGAGGAAATGAGAGGATAAGTGCGATGATGGATTAGAGGAGACAAAGGAAAAATGGGAAGAGGTAGTGTGAGGAGGATGATTTTTGAAAGAGTGGTAGTCATTATCAACCATGTCATGTCGGGTGGGAATGAGAATAAATTAGTAATAATTAAAACTTTAAAGTGAGATTATGGCAAGAAAAAAATCTAGTGGGGTAAAAAAATAAACGTTATGTTTGTAAAGGAAAGTACCCAATTATAGCACATAAAGGCCGGCTGGCACATTCATGCTATTCTAATTTTCTTCTTTTCATTTTAAAGCTTGGACCTACAGTATTAGCCCAAAAGATATCAGTATGTTCTTACCCAGTGATAACAAGCTTAGCCTGACTTATCTGATTCCACAAAGACATATAAACTTATATATAACGGAAACCCACCAGATAGGAAGGCTCTTTGGCTGTCTTTGTCAACATCTTCATCCTACTTTCTAATTCCCAGTGCTTAGTAACTCCAATCTCTTAACTACATGAAAATCCTTTAACTACACGTGTTTAATGTAAATGTCAAATATTCTGATGTCACACGTTTTCTCTTGCTGTTATTGTGCTGAGCGATCCCTATACTGTAGATTGCTATAGAAAAAGAGGTAGCATAAATAGGCTCCCTTGCATTGCTCATTTGCAGCAAGTAAAATTAAATACATCCTCCACACTAGACATGAACCCAAGATGGCAGCATAACAAGCTAAATGATCCATAAAACTGAAGCGCAAGAGGAACCGAGCAGCTGGGGTTCATCTCAGCTCCTTGCAGAGTCTGACCCTGAATATATCAGCTCGAGGGTTTTGCCCTGTCAGCAGGGTTAAGTCAGGTTAACTGGCAACCTTTTTCTTACTGTAAGCCTTATTCTTGCCTAGCTCGATTAGTATAGTTTACATATTTCTCTTATCTCCTTTTGAGAGGAGCCTAAAGTGTTATTAACTACTATGATGAGAATTTAAAAAGCTCAATTGGTGTTGCATAATATACACCGTGGTCTATTCCTCCTTTGTGTCACGCTGTACCCTCTGTTCTTCCCCTTTCATCCCTTTCTCTGTCATCTCTCACATCCCTCCTTTCATGCATGCGAGGCACCAGACCGTGAAATCCACATTGTGAAACCCCTCTTTTGTACACACACACACACACACACACACACACACACACACACACACACACACACACACACACACAGAGTCCTGACCAGACCCCTGACTCGTAACATTTTTTTCGTCTCGATTTCGTCGTAACTCAGATTTTACTAATTTTGCGACAAAGCTGGTCTCACCGCGATGTGAGGAAAACCTAAATCACATAAACCTTTTAACAAATAAACAATAAAAAACTATAGGGGTCAATTTCCCTTTAAACTTCAACTTTTAACCTTTGGCTGAATATCGTTGGCTCCTGCATGTTCTCTGTATACTGGAGAAGCGCTTAATGAACGAGTTTGGACAGAAAACAAAAGTGCTGTTTTCATTTAAAAAATTGAAAAACTGGGAAACTACAGAGTAGCTTTGATTCCCTTTACTTTCCTGGATCACGTACCATTTCATGGAAATACATTCATGTCTTGATGACCGACTTCAACATGAAAAAAATGAACACTTTTGCATCATGAATGATTATTACAGTACTATTACTGTTGCAGAGAACACATATTATGCACAATGTGATGGTGTGGGATGCTTAGAGGATGAATGGACAAAAGAATGGTGAAGAATAACAACTGTCTGATTACAGATGTTCAACAAAGGTTATCTTTGCTGACATGTAAACACTTCTATTCGCAGCTGTGACGAGGACCAACAACTTGAAAATCCACTTCCTTTCTATTACAATACTGACTACAATTTTGCTGTCTGGAAAAGACTATTAAAACATCTGACTCAAATGATGAAGCCATTTATTTGTCACTTGCAATTGCCTGCAGCAAAATTGGACCTCTTCTGACCATACATACAATACACAAACATCACATCAGGTAGACAGGTCAGAACAGGTAGCATAAAGAAAAACAATCAAATGTACAAAACAATAGGGGGATGGAGGAGAGACAAAGAGAACTCTTGTTAGACTGACCTCCTAGTAGGAAATCAGTATGAGAACAGAAAAACCAAAAATGGCAGTAGATGTAGTGGTGTGTGTGTTTTATTTTTAATTAAACCTAGTAGTCCAGTAGTCATGCTACTAAGATTTAAATTTGAAGACCACTTTGAAATGTGTAAAGTTGAACTGGTAAATTTTGATGTAACTTACAGATCCTTTTTCAAAATATGCCCCAAAACACAAAAATACCCAGCCAACACACACATGTGGGGCCCAAATGGGGAGAAGCAGTGCTAATATTTGGGGCCCACTTGGTAAACCCACCTGGGACCCAGCTAATTTTGTCCTCAGTCCTCAGTTTGTTGGGTCACACCTCTTAATCTTTCAAGCCAGGCGTTTTCAGTCCCAATGCCACAGGTGTATGAAATTAAGAGCCTAGCTCATGGAGTCTGTTAGACCCACTTTATTTCACTGAAACCTTTGTAAAAGAATGGGTTATTCTAAAGACTGAACTCGAGTATGGTAACAGGATGGCACTGAAGCTATCATTAATAATCCACGATCAACCTTAAGTGGAATTATGGCAAAGAGGAAGTGTTTCAGAACCACAGCAACTCAGCTACAACTCAGTGTCAGACCAAATAAAGTTACAGAGAGTGGTCGTTGAGTACTGAGGTATATAGTAAGTTGCCAACGCTCTGCTGATTCAATAACTGCAGAACTCCAAACCTACTCTGGCATTAACATCAGCACAAAAACCGTGTGCTGGGGGCTTCATGGTATGTAAGTAAGTAAGTAAAATTTATTTATATAGCACTTTTTAAGACAAAAACGCTACAAAGTGCTTCACAAGAAGACATGTCAAACAAACAATATAGCAACATAAAGGAAGTATAAAAGCATATCAAACAAGCAATAGTACAATATAAATATAAAATAAAACAACATATTACGCATTAACATTACCCAAATGCCTGTCTAAACAGATGAGTTTTAAGCTGTTGGGGCTTCAATATGTCGGGTTCGTGTCGGGCTCGTAACCGAAAACTAGCTTTACTTTGTTATCTGGGTCAACTTTGCTAGTGAGAGACAGAGAGAGGCGTTGAAAGGCTGCTCCAATGGAACTTATTGTTTGAGAGGCAAACGCGAACACGGTGTACAGTCGAGTCTTAGCAGCTTACTTACAACTGGGCTCGTCAGGCACTCTTTTTGGCTGCAGTGGTTATTATTATATTTACATGCTTCCAGCTCCTGTTTCTGCTCAGTGACAGCTCTTACTTTTCCTTTTTCTCCCTCCCTCGTTCACAGACACATAACGTGTATGGCAGTCCATTCTCGCTGCAGCACGGACTACACTGCCCATGAAGCTACATTCTTTAGAGCTATGCTTGTAGCATTCTGCCTATTGCCTTCATATTAAATAATTTTTGTGAATAATTTTTAAAAAATATTTCTTCATGTCATTATGCAGCCGCAAGTAGGGGTGACATGGGCCGCGAGATTGAGACACAGGCATTAGAGCTTCTTAATGCGTGTTTTGTTTGGGGCGTGGAAACCAAAAACAGAGAGAGCATAGCCAAACATATGAAACAGGAAAATACCACCATGTAATACCTTAATTTCAGCAAAGTAACTGTATTCTGAATACCACCTTTTTAAATGGTAACTGTAATGGAATACAGTTACTCATATTTTGTATTTTAAATACGTAACGGCGGTACATGTATTACGTTACTCCCCAACACTGGTCATGTATTATAGTTCTTTCCATTGTATGGCTCTTCTAGCACAATCTTTGGTGTGGTATGATCATTAAATAAAGAAGAATTTTAAACTGCCTGCTGTGCCTGAATTGTTTAAAAAAGGCTTCTCAGGTTCAACTTATAGTAAAATCATGTTTTTGCATTTCTTTAGAGAAGTCACTAAACTTTTACTTTAATTATCAAAACCAACAAATTCATATTATTGTTATGCTCCGCTATCTTTTACTATATGCATAGTGTAAATTCCCAATATTATCTCAAAAGATGAACTTAATCTTTCATAATATGCAATAAATTGATCCTAATGAGAAATGATGGTGTTCCAGCTGTGATGGCAACCAATGTAAATGCATGAATGCGCCACAACAATGCTGATTTCAAAGACACTTTCTCTCACTGCAAAGTAAATATTCACTTTACTGTTTGATGAAAATGAAATGATGAGAACTATTAAAGACAGTCCAACCCAAACTGTGGAATGGGTAACCATTAGTGCTAATAACCAGAGATTGTAGACTCTTGCACAGATAATTAGTGCTTAGCTTTGGTTGAGTGAAACTTCAAAGTGACCGGTCTTAATATGTACTTA
The DNA here is from genome assembly GCF_041146795.1 of Maylandia zebra. Taxonomy (NCBI): domain Eukaryota; kingdom Metazoa; phylum Chordata; class Actinopteri; order Cichliformes; family Cichlidae; genus Maylandia; species Maylandia zebra. The sequence continues at coordinate 19,268,258 of NC_135180.1, forward strand.
TAAATGTGAAATGACAGGAACTTTATCTGCTAAACTGACTAAATGTCAGTTTAGTGCCTGTTCAGAATGGGCCAGCTGCAGCTTTCTCATGAACTGCTTATGCAACAACTTCAAACTTGACTATTTCTTTGGTCTGATATAGTTGCAGGATGTTGCATCCCACAAGAATAAATACTTCTTTGAACATGTTGCAAATACCTCATGATGATGAAGCTCTTGGGTGCACCAAAACAACCACATAAAGACCCTTTGGAGGAGGTTGTGTCGGTACGGTTTCAAATGAACTCCAGAGCAGTTAGTTTATGGTGTGAACGTGATCCGCACCAACTACCTGGTGTAAGACACAAGTTTGAGCTAAAAAACGTCCCATAGCAACATATGCTTTTCATTTTCAGTGTGGGAAGGTGCTATAGCTGTGTAAAGGTATTTAGGGGCTGCCAACTAGCCTTGAAATCAATGTAAATTCTCTGTTTTCTCACACAGCACCTTCTTCCTGTATTTACTTTTGATTCTCCTATGAAGGACACATCATCTGATCCAGGCATTCTCATGTGGTTTGTAGTGACGCATTTTGGTTCACCTTAGCTCACTTGGATTTTTTTCTTTGTGAAAACAAACTAAAGCATGGGGAAAAACTACAAGTTTACAAGGTAATGAATTATGACCTAAGAGGTATACAGTGCTACACAAAAATCATATCATTGCGAATGGTTTGATAGCGAGTAGATTCCTGCAGTTGCCTGTAATTTGCAAGAAAGATGATGTCTTGTCTGCAAACACTTGGTAGCTGCTCGCTGAGCAGTAGAGAAAGTGTGAAAACTAAAATCAGACAGGAAACAGACATTGCTTTCTTTCAAAGTAAAGGTTGTCCATTTTGGGGGGTTTTAGCAGTAAGACAACACTCGTAGGGAGACACAGGGAATCCACACAGCAATGAGGGAGAACGCGACGCCGAACAGAGGGAGACGCAGACAGAAATACACAGAGGGTTAACGAGGAAAGTGGGAACACACGGGGAACACAGCTGACACAGATAACCATAACGAGACAGGGCGGGGTGAACATAACACTGACGGGAGACGGGCAGAGTCAAACAGGAAGTACACAGAGGTTCAGACAGGAGGAGAGAGCACGGGGAGAACACAGACATAACAGGCTGGGGAAAACATGGAATAAAACACGAAAGGGGACAAGGGCTCATGAATACATAGAGGGGCACACAGGGGGTGAGAGTCACAAAGGGAAAGCACACAGGGAACAACATAACCGGGCAACTCAGGAAACAGAACCTAAACAGGGAACTGAATACCAAAATACAAGAGAACTAAGAATACTGGGCCAACACGGCCCAGGACCATGACAGACACAACTTCTACTTTGATGGCAAACATTTTCTGTTTGCAGTTTGGACTTTTTAAACGTTCACTACTGCCGGGGTCGCAGTTGGTTAGTGTTTGCTCACAGGTTGGCATCTTCTATGCAAACGTTGGGCAACCACAGCAATTTGCTAGCAACCAAAGCATTTACAACAAGGTTTTTGTAGCAGCAATCCTTTTGTGACTGATTTTACCTAGCGACACCCAGCAACCATCACCAACTGGTCAGGGAATACACATCTTTCCCTAGCAACGGTTACCTACTGGTCTCAAGACTTGTGGAACTGAGACCTGCGAAAACCTTTGAACTTCTCACCATTTTACAATCTTTTGGGTCTCCAGAATTACAATTTCAGTATGAAGGACACCGGATGGACTGTTGTCAAACACCTAAAAATTTTCTTTCCTTATAGTCAAAACTGAAGCTCTATTATACAGGCATTAGAATTCATCATTCTCCTAAAGTAGCATGCATTATCTAAATCTAATATGAAAAAAATCTTCAAAACTTTGTAATAGTACTCATGTATTTTTTATAAGTTCACTTACTCTTAAACTAACATTAAATAAAATTGCACCGAATGCATGCGAAGAAGTTGGAATAATGTGGCCTTAGAAATGCTGATCATAAAATTTTCATTTTATTTTAATGGACTGTTGCATCTCTTTAACCTGTCTAAGGGTATTACTTTAATGTAGCCTTGACAGGCTTCTCTTCCCCCGATAAGTCATATAGAGAACTGAAGGGATGAATTATTTGTTCTCTGACTGAACGATGGCATAGAGTACTTAAGAGACAGAAGTTGTTGCAGAGGTCTTGCTTTTTATATTTCTAATGAATCACAAGAGGTATTGTTCTTCTTTTTTTTTTTAAATTAGCCTCCATGTTAAAACATTGTATAAATGTGTTACACTCAGTTTGTGTTTGTATGCATGTATGTGTGTGTGAGTTTGTGCACGTAAGCAATTAAAGCCCTCAAACACAGTCCATCTGTAGTCCTGCCAGGGATGACTGTCTTTGAGGTGTCGAGAGATCCTCAAATACACACCAATGAGTTAATTCATATACACACAAAGACAAAACCTTTCTACAAACAAAAGCCTTCCATATTATTTAACATTTAGTCTCTATTTTGACTTTCTAGTTTCTTCTATCTAATACTCAGTTTGACCTTTTGACCACAGAATTACCTTGAATCTCAAGAAAAACTTCTATAAACAAAAGATGCTGTTTTTGCCGTTGTTTTATTTTGAGGCGAGGATACCTAAGGGAGGACATCTCTTGCCGATAAAATGAAAAACATAACAGTTTGTAGGCTTCATAAGACACAAGGATCGCAAGGAACAAATCTATAAGAAAATTCAAAGCATTTAGTTTCCTGGAAAGAAAACAGAAAGTCACCACAAGACAGGAAATTCTCATATTACTGTTTTTCCTGCCAAAAACAATGATCACTAGATTTTTGGCGGTACATTTAGTTTACAAGGGGGGATGGGCAGGGAAAGGAGAGGAGAACGGATTAATGACTGATAAACACAGATTTAAAGAGCTAGACAGTCGACAGTGTCATGATGACTGTTTGCACTTAGAGATCAGGGCTGCCTAACCTATTCCTAACAGAGAGCTATGCAAGATGTAGATTACAGTATTACTGTTTACATTATGTTATCATTCATGTGTCATTTGACTTTTAAACAATGAAGTTTTCATTTAATACTAGTAGATTCATGACAAGGATTGTTTTAAGTGGATCTGAACTGATTTAAATGAGAAGACACTGTGTCTGTGAAAAAAAAAACAAGTTTTCCAAGCAGATGTACTGGCAACAATGTCTATATTTGGTGTTAGAAGGGCAGAGGAAAACAATGAGGTGAACTTGGTCACAGTTTTCATTGGCAGATTAAAACTCGAAGACCCTTCAGGCATAAATACAGGCCCCCTGCACGAGCACACAACCGGATGTAATGATGCAATGATGTAATGAGGGCAATGCATTACAAGCAGTACAGCAGCGACTTGTCATTTAAATCCTAAGCCATCCCAGTCTTTATTGTCCTCTTGAACTTTCATGGGAAAGTATGATTTACAAAATGTATATCAAGTTCACTTCAGTACGACCAGTGACCAGGACCACAAACTCACCATTAAACTATTTACTGAGGTTGCTGTCCAAAAGAGCTGAAGGACTGAGTTTCCACAGCTCAGCAGTTCTAAACAATCTTTTTTTTTTCTTTTTTTTTAGCAAAAAGAGTCACCCCCTTCTGTCCATTAGGAAGAAGACACCCAGAAGCTGTGACCAGGGGGTAGAGTGATTGTCTACTAATTGTAAGGTTTGATACCCGGCTTCTCCAGTCCACATGTGGGAAACCCAGCCCGGGAGCGAGGCTGGCTCTGGCGGTCAGAAAAAGCTGCAGTCATTGAACAATCTGTAGATTGCAGCAGACAACTCGGGCTCCGTTGGTTGTGGGGCGCTCCTGGGGGAAAAAACAGAATCCATCAGCCCGGTTGCAGGTGGGCGGCTGCGGCGAGGGGCCTGGGCCGGGACCACCTGATCATCTTTGTGGTGCGATGTGTTCAGTTAATGTTGGAGAGGAATAAAGGAGTGAGAACTGAGAGCTCTGTGTCATCCATGCTTACCTCCACATTGGGTGTGAGTGGAGCCCTCTAGTGGTCCACCACAAGGGCAACATTATGTAAGTTCCTGTTTGGGCGCTATAAAATACCTAGTTTTCTAAAAAGTTTGATATTTACCAAATTCGTGGAGTTTTTGTTTTTGTTTTGGATTATGTGTTGTGTTTCGCATCAGCTATTCAAAATGTGGTGCTTTTCTTACTTTTTATTTATTTAAGTATTTAATCACTACCAGCTGGAGAAAAGGCCACACTTGGTGGTTTGTTTAGTCACCAAACAATTTAGCGGGGTTTTGAAAATGATCATGGTTTGAGTTAAAATAGACCTTTTCACAAGCCTAACTACATTTTAAAACATTAAACTTAACTTTTGCTAGGTTGCCAGGGTAACGTGTTCCAATCCCCAAGAACACGCCCCCAGAAAACCACCGGTACTTCACAATTCCACAGACTTGATTTTAAAACTGGTACCAACTCTGGACCAGCTCCAGATTTTTCTGCGAGACTAGTCTCCTGCAAGATTTGAAATATTTATTGTGTATGTCTGTGTGTGAGACAACAAAACAAGATAGCAATAATCAGGCCAGCCTGCTAGGCTGCTTAGATATGTATGTCTGAGTGTCTGTTGTTACTTTTCCAGTAAATTATGACTCACTCGCTTTGTCATTCAAGTCATTTTAAAGATTGAAGCATTTTACAAGCTGAGCTGAGCATAAACAGTTTACAGAAAATACGTTAATCTTTCACAGCACAGATCACGTCACGTCTCTGCAGATATGATCTAAGAGTCAGCATTGTGTAGACTTTCATTTCGTCGTGAAAACAGCCTGTACTGATTTCACTTAGTATGAAATCTCCAACATCAGGACATTCTACAGGTATCTGTACTGCAAAATGATTCTGTTTCACTTCCCTTCAGTAGAAAAAGCTTTACTTAGTAGTAGACCTGATTTGCTATTATACAGAGCTCTTTTTACTACGTTGATCTGTTAGCTATAATGGATTATGCAATTTCATAACATTACATCACGCAAAGTGCCCATTTACTTAATCCAAGGAAGGTCTGGCTGTAGATTGTTTTTGCCTATGAGTGCAGAGTGATAAAGTGTCTGACAGTCAGCCTGCCAGATGGGAGTCACTCTAATCTAAAAGGTGGCTCAGCAATAATGAGACACAGATGGTTGTGGTACGTTTATATAAAAACACATACAAATCACAACCAACCATGCAAGTGTGAACTCCTTTTTTAAGAGTTTCTTTTTTAAAACTGGAGAATAAACTTTCACTTATATCTGTTACAATATTTGTAAATGACTATTTGCGTCGGAAATTACTGGTTATTTGGAGATTTCGATTGAATTATTCTATTATTTGAAGTTATCATTTTAACTTAAATACAGTGTTATCCATTATCCTACCCAATCCAATTTTAACTGAAGAACACTCATTTTAAAAACGCAAGTTTGAAACACCACACAACATATCCATTAGCATTATTTGTTAAAATTCTGTCCACACATCTGGACATCTAATATTCACCTTTTTTTCCCCTTTATGTTAGATTTGCATTGTTTATTGTCATTTATGCTTAGAAATATCTACTTATATATGCTTAGAGTTTTATAATTAGTTGTAGATTGATAGAGGTTTGATTCTTAGTCTGCAGAGACGTTGTGTGCATTCCAGAGTGCTCTGGCATTCACACCCACATTCTGGGAGCATGGGAGAGGTCGTACCTTGTCTTATTGTTTTATGGTAGGATAAACGTATCTATATCTGTTTTAGGCTAAGTGCCTTCTGTTTAGATGAACTGCTGGACTTCCAGACCAGCAGGTTTAGGGAAGTCGATTATGGGGTCACACTCTGACCCCACACACACACACACACACACACACACACACACACACACACACACACACACACACACACACACACACACACACTTACACAACGCACAGGCAAGGTACTCTGTGTGTATGTAGACGTCATATGTTAATGAACCTATGCTTATTCATGTAACCTCAATAAAAGAGCAGTGTTACGGGGGAGCAGATGAGAGCAACTGGGGTCAAGCGAAGGAACGCCGTTTGTCCAGTTCTCTCCCGTGCACGAGAAACATAAAGAACTTTGCCTACTCGTGTCTTGCTTTGCTGTGTAATTTAAGCTACAAACCTATCACTTTATTTCAGGTCTAGAGACAAGTCATTAACCACCTGGACACGAAAAGTGGCAACCGAAAAGAGTGGTTGCTGTGGATTGCAGGCCGGCACTGTGAAATCAGTTGCTAAAATCATCGATGCCTGCAGACCTGTCAGTGACCCTCTGGCAGTGACCACTCACTAGGGAAAAATGTGTATTCCCTAACCAGATGGCTTATGGTAGCTCAGAGCTCCTGGATGAAACTGGCTGCAAAGAGGATATCAAATTTATATGGAAGACTTCACTTATCTGTAAACCAGCTACTCAAACACATTGGCTACCTACTTGCCAAGTTTTGCTACTACTTGGCAAGTAGTTAGCAAATGTCCACAGACAAACGGGCATCTTTAAAACTACCTTGGTGGGGCACCTTATACGTCTTTGCAACCAGTTTCACCTGGTGACTGCTAGCAACCACTCGCCAACCAGTAGGAGAATAACAATTTTTTCTTAGCAATCATGAGTTTGCCCGGGGGGGGGGGGGGTCATTGAACAATCTGTAGCACTGTGTTGTTTGGATCCCGGTAAAGACGGTAAAGTGTTTGATCTCAAACTAAAAGAATGAGCTGCAAAAACCTGAAGAGTCATGTTCTCTGTGCTGATTATAATGCATTAAAATATAAATTATATCAATCTGAAGCAAGTCAAAGTAGAGAAACATTGTATATAAGAAGTTTAAAGGTCTCTTAACTGTCCCCCCCCCCCCCCCCCCCCTTTTTTTTTTAATTTTCTGACTTAGGAAGAAGCTATAATTCAACTAAAAGTATTCAAACAAATTAGTTGCAAATGTTTGCCAGTTGTGCTCTTAAACATAAGATTCAGGTTTGGAATAGTGCCTGGAGAATCCATTGGTCTCTGCTTCCAGCACACGTCTCAGTTCATCTGACCACACACACACACACACACACACACACACACACACACACACACACACACACACACACACACACACACACACACACACACACACACTCGACCTCACCAGTGTGAGTAAGTCTGTCTGGAACTGTTAGACACAGAGAGGAGGTCTGGGAATGCTGAAGGTGGGGGAGTTCAGAGGAAGAAGAGGTAGAAAGTTGCAACTTCAGGGCAATATGGACCGCATGCTATGGGAAGGAATGCATGTATCTTTGTAGGAGAGTGAAAAAGCAAATGAAAAGAAGAGAGGAGGGGGAGGAGGAAAGAAGCAATGAGGGAGGGATCTCAGCTAAAGCTGCAGCGTGGCTGTGTCTGAATGAAAGGACCTCTCACTCTCACTTTCTTCTGCTGTCTGTCTGTACCTATGGCTTCTGCAAACGAGCACGTCCAGACCAAACACAGAGCAGAGACTCTCCGAGTGACTTCAAGCTAGAAGTAAATATTTTTCAGAAACTGTGGCTGAGGGTGCAGCATTTTCGATTGCTTTTCGTAAGGTTAGTCCCTCTTTCTAAGAAGATTAGTACTTTTGTTTATTTGCTTTTAGTGCACCAACAAACTTATTTTTGAGAATAAGTTGCAATGTGATTGATGGTCAGTTTCAGTGACGGGAACCTTATCTCTTTCAGGAGCTTCTGCTGTGACGTGCAGGTGTTTATGCAGATATGACTGAGTAAACTCTTCTCATCACAGAAATTTGGGACATTGCTTGGACAGACCTTCAGGACTGCTCTGCAGTTCTCCTGAATAAAATAATTCACTGGATCTTGGATCAGATTTACTATATTTTACCTCATTTTTGTCTCACACATCTTGAGGTTAGCCTACCATGTGAGTGTGTTGTGTGAGTTAGATTTAACTGGAGTTATCCTGAGTATTTTGTAGGTTTCTGGCCAGCTGGCAGGCAGCTGTGATGGAGGGTCACTTCATACACACATTCACACCTCTAGACATAAGCTCACTGATGGCTGCCTGAATCTGCAGAGACAAGCACACCAAATGAAAACATCAAACATTCCACTTTAACTTTCAGTTTCATATTTGCGCTTTATAGACGTGATGTAACCTGTACACTCATTTCCTTTTCTTACCTTTTCTAAACTCAAATACCACATTCACACTGACTTCATTTACTACAATATTGGGTCAAGAGACAAACTATCCAGAACTGAGAGAGCGTATACTTACAGCACGATGATACAGACCTGCAATTTGGTCCCCAGATGCATCTTGCAGCACACATCCCCTCACCACCTTCTCCCCATCCTGCTGTTGCTCCTCCGTACCTGGTGGGGGAGCTGTCACCCTCAGTGTTTGGATTACAAGCCTCCATTTGAGCCCAGGCAGCCATTGGCCTTCTGCAAGGAGTATTCCAAGTTTGGGTGCTGTGATGTGGAAAAAGATGAGGAGATATCGGGCAGGTTTTACAACATTATGGAAAACTTTGACCATTCAGGTTATGCAGCCTGTGGCAAATACGTACGCAGCATCCTCTGCCAGGTAAGAGAAACATTTATTCTAATTTGATTTGATCTCTTTGATTTGATGAGTATAGGTACAAATATTCAAATCAGACTGTGTTACACATGTTCAGTTTAGAATTCAAACTCATGTTTTCCACTGTGTGTATAATAACTAGATTTTATTATGCTATTTTATTTTATTTATTATTTTATTTTAATATGCTGTCCTCTAATCTAGCATCACAATTGTGACTTTTTACATTTAAATTAAAGCAGATTCCCCTCTGGTTTGTTTTAGCAGGTAATAAATTCTACTACATATTTCCAACAGGAAGATATAAGTGTGTTTAGTCATGTGTAAGAAGCTCATCATAAAGGAGAACCAACAAAATATTTTAACAGTTTAATGAATACATGATGCTTTTAGACAGCAGTTACTCATACCAAAAGCCAAACCGATGTGTAAATTGAACATGGTGAATATAAAGCCCAAAGGATCATCCAGTGGAAATAAACCCTCCAAAATCAAGAACAGGCTGCCTTTTGCTAAGAGAGTTGAAGATGAATGATTGCGATGGGTTTTCTTTCCCTCTGTCACCAGAGCACCTGCTCATGGGGGTCATAAGATTGGTGAGGTTTTCTCTGTTTAATTTGTATTATTGTAGGGTCTGATGCAACCCATGGAGTGGTGTGTATCAGACATCTGGCCTGATTTAAATGTTCATATAACACTACGGTGGATTTTTCAAAAAATATGTTAGTAATTCCTTTACTGTACCGCATAACCGTTCAGTTTATTGTTGCTAACTTTTCTTCTTGATGAAATGACAGTACACATGGGTGTTGAATGAAAACATAGATATCCAAAAATTTCTGCCACAACTTCACCAACTAAGGTGCATGGAGTGGGACACCTGTTGAATAAAAACAAAAAACGCGCCATTGGTTGGACTTCTTACCTGATACATGATGTTCAGGCTTGTAAAAATTGTGGATTCTTCCAGTGAATCCTGCTATTTGATGTAGACACAAAATGTCTGGGTCCATGGAGGTGATGTTGCATGGTCATCTGTTCACAAACATGTACTAAACAAATCACAGATTAGTTGTCATCATTTTTTTTTAAAGCCAAGAAAGTTGAAATGGACTGATTGACTGGAAATCTGATAATTTGCAGTCTTCTTGGTCCTGACTGGTGACCTGTTGGCTAGCCTCACGTGCATTCAAATGTGAGCTGGTCCTTTTCATGCAGCCACCTGCTAGCATTTGGCTGTGGCCATTTGCGAGTTCTACTGTGAGTAGGGAAAACACAAAACTGGCAAAGTAAATTGGGACAGAATCGGCAAATGTTCTTAGCAAGAGACCTAATCAGACACTTAAATCACCCTCACCAGCTGAACATGAACATTTTAAAGAAGCCAATAAAGGTGACGGCGCTATGGCTAAAGTTAACGTGTTTAGATCCAGCCAGGTAGCAGCCTTGGTATGAAAAAGAGGTCAAAGAAAAACAGTCTGTGTCATCTTATCTGGTAAAGTTACAAGTAAGCGTGAACTATGTGCCAGAAAACATTAGTTTCTCAGATGAGGCACAGACATAAGCATAAGACAGCCAGTCTCCAGAGTTTGAACCAGAACAACTATATGAAATTGCAGAACAATTTAACAGCACATTCACTTTTCCAGTAATCTCACAAAAATATGCATTAAGGTTTTAACTACGCCATCAGAAGACTTGGCAATATTTGAATGAAGTGCCTGTGCCAACATTAGGTGTGGAGGGGAACAACTGAATTTCACTTAATGACAGCAGAGAGACCATAAGGCAGAGGTAGAAAAATGAACCAGCAATCCCTAGGTGAACATAATTTTTTTTTTTCTTTAACTTATATTGTTTTAAAAAGCATTGACTCATACAATTTTGGCATGAAAAAAAAACTTTCCAAATGCATTATTGTGTTATTCTTGCAATGCAGTTTAATAAAAAATAAGATAAAAATAAGATATGAAATACTTTCCTTATCCCATATTTAGGAAATTCATTTTTTTAATAATAGTTAATGATGATGATGATACTACTAATAATAAAGTGAACATGGCAAAACAGAACATAAAATAAAATAAATACTCAACTTTTAGTCTCTGTTAATAGTTTTGGATATTTTTTATTCTAACGAGTTTTTCTATTTTAGTGTGAATGTGTTTTAGTTTCCTTTTTCAGCTCTTTAATCTTAAACAGATCCCAGTGCTGAAATCCAGCCCCTCCCTTCCTGGAATAACCCTTGAAGCCACTCCCACTCACTGATGACATAATTAGGCCCTGACTTTGCAGCTCAGACGCTTACTATGTGCAGATCCAGAGCACAAATTAAATGATAGGTGCAGCACAAATTTGGTCATGGCCGTATAACTGAGATAAAAGCTTCACTATGCAGAAGCCAAAATAATCGGGTGGGTAGCTTTACCATAAATAACACTTTAATTTTTGATGTCAACAAGGAAACAATGAAAACTAACAAACTTGGCGGCTTCCCAGCAGTTTCATACATCATACGTTATGTAAAGATGGTGACGAATCGTCCAAAAATATAGACTTATGTTATTGTGGTAATTATAGCCTGATGTGGTTCTTACCAAGCAGTGCAGGCTGGATCTCGAGTAAAATTGCAGAGCTGCGACTCACGCACCATTTACAACTGCTGGATATAGGTGGAGCTCAGACGAAATATACATTCAAAAAGTTTAGCATGATACACATGTGCTGTGTAGACTGCAACAAAAAGCCTTTAAAGAAACTCTCATTTACATGAGCGCTTTATATGAAAAGTTATGTTAAAAATAAAGAATGCATTTTTGGTTCCATTTGAGGTATGTTGATGCTTTTGTGTACTTTTTAAACCTTTTTCAATGATGATGGTCCGCTCTGTGGTTTTTCGGCTCCCAAGTTCATAATTTGAGGTGAAAGAGGCCCGGGAGGCGGTCAGGTTACCCCGCTGCCAGGGTACTTAACCAGGGCAAAAGCCATACACTGAAGCCGTCTGTTCCAGCTGCAGAACGGAAGCTTCCTAGCACTGATATCAATCACAGCGTGAAGAGAGGGACAGGCAGACACATATTAAAGAGAGAGACAGAGTGGGAAATGAGTGTGTGTGTGTGAGTCAGGGAGACGGGAGGAAGACTGTCATTGTTCTTTGCTTACTTGACCAAACAAACAACCATTTCCTCCTCAGGCCAGGGGTCCAGGATATATCAGGTTGCTGCAAAAGAGGAGCAGAGAGAAAAAGGATGAAGAAAAGCACAGGAATAAGAAGAGATGAATAAAATCAGTGAAGATAATGTCAGGCATAAAGAAAAGAGAAAAACAAATGAATTAACGATAATAAAAACAGACATAGAGATAATTTCAAGGGCATTCTGTTGCCCTTGAAAAGAGTGTGCATTTGTGTGTTATAGTTGTGCTCTGCTTTCACGTGGCTTTCTCGATGGGTTTTCATTTATTTTGTCATCAAATAAACCATTAGCAGCACCCTCAGTTCAACAAGACCCATAAAGGGGCTGTTTGAGGATAAAAAACATTTAGTGAGCACTGCACCAAGCAGCAGAAGTCCAGATTAGTTGTTTCCCTCTTGCATTTTTAATAAGCAAGCTTTTAGTACGGTAGCAATGTGTCTGGCTGTGTACAACGTCTCTTTATGCCTGTCTCCACGTTGGTTGAGTGTGGAGTAAGTGCATATGAGAGCATGAGGGTGGGAATGGATGTTTGTATCTGTGTGTGCCTGTATGTCTGTGTCTATATGTCAGGTTGGGTGTCAGGCGCCACCTCTCTGGGGACATCTCAGGCCCTCCAAGGTTTGGAGGCCTATCTCCCCCCACCACCACTTCCCCTGCCAGTGGCGGACCCCCTCAGACATCGGTGCGTTGGTGGTTCTTTGTGTCCGGGGATGGGCGTCCAGGTACACACCGGCTCACTCCTTGGCGGCCGCTTATCGGGGCCTGGAGCCTGGGGCTCGCTCGGGCCACTTCGGAGGTGGGGTGCCCCCGGCCTCTCAGCCTGGGCTCGGTCACTCAGGCGCAGCTGGCTGCCGGCGGAGCTCACGGGCGCGTCACTGCAACTCCCCCTGGCTTCTGCTCCGCGGCTGCTGAGTGAGCCCTCATCTGGGACTCTCCTCAGCTCTTTCCGGGACAGTGGCGCAGCTGCCCCTCTGTTGGTCTTCCTTGGTCTCTTGTGTTCTGGGGGCCTCTGGATGTCTGGAGTTTTGATCTCCTCCACACCTGCTTCACGCCCTGGAGGACGGGGCTGTGGCCCCCCCACACCCTCTAGCAGATTATTACATGAAGGAACCTTTTAAAAAAACAAAAAACAAGCGCGTCCATGCTCACAGGTGTACACACGGGTGATCACACCCACAAACTACACCCTTTTTGGCTCCTACCTCAAAGCACACTGTGTTCTGTTGATCTTATGTGCTGCACAATAATGTTTAACATTTAGTATTTACTGTCATATTCCCATATATCATTGTGATGTTGTTTATTCTATTACTCTTGTTCTCTTCTGCTTGTTTTCTTTTTTCTTTCTCAGCAGGTGATCCAGGTGATTGATATATGCATTTTTTTTTCTCTGCCCGTTCTGTTGGTTTTTGTCTTTTGCCCTTCTCCCCCGTCCCTCTTCTCAGCTGTTTCTCTTTCCCTCTTTCTTTCTCCCCTTCTTTCCCCCAGTCAAGTCTGTCCCGTATTCAGTAAGTGAAAATAAAATAAACAATAAAAGGTGAATCAAATGGACCATTACGGCAAGGCTGGGATGGTCAGTTTGGTAAAGTAAATCCGTTGGGCATCTTTCTTTGCCTTTAGACAACAATTCTGATGGCAAAAGAGCCAAACGGGACAGGCCAAAAAAAAAAAAAAAAAAAAAAGCAATGTGTCTGGCTGTTTCACACTGCTCTCTCAGTTTAAAAACTCAGCCTGTGTCATTTCCTCAGACAGGGTCACACGTTTACCTCTCATCTGTTTACCATGACTCTTTTTTGTCTCTCAGCTACAATAAAACACCAGCGTGTGGAGCAGTCAGTGGAGAATCTGGAGCATGTGAGATGACAGGAATAAAATCTGAGTCTATTCTGAATTTGACGGCGTAAACACCAAATTATAGCAGCTTGAAGTGGTCGCGTTGTTAGAAACAGCTGCTTGTAGCTGCATGCCTTATTTCTACCCTATCATAGTGGAACCAAAATAGGACAATGGCTGGGATTTCAGCATGACTTGGTCAAACAAAAGATCATGTGCAGTATTTGCAGTTTGCTCTGCCTTTTTGCCAACACATGTCTCTCATTTTCAAGCAAAGAAAACGTCTTCATAACCTTATACCTTCATAACCTTATTGAACTTATACATTTTTCCTTGAACGTAGCATCTGCCCCACATGCCTGTTTACTGCTTTCATCAGCAGTTCCAGCATCTCAGACTGAACACAGCTTTTGTTTGGCCCAGTAGAGAGAAATCTCTTTCAGAGAACACTCTGATCTTTTCCACAGTAGTACTATCAAGATGTTCAACAAGAGTCTGCGTTGACTGTTTTTGCCAAACTCCCCACCTCCCCGTTCTCTGTGATTTATAAAAGTCAGTGTTTCAGTTAACACTTGGATGGAACAGCAGTTTAAGCCATCTGTGCCCTAAAAGACAAAGACAGACACAGAAATGTAAAGTTTGATGGACTACTGTATGATCAGCAACTGTGATGAAACATTTTATGTGATACAGTAAAAAAACAGACAAAACAGTGTCCAAAAAGTATTGATAGTAATCGATTTGTCACACCTTTATATTTAAACATATCCATTTTAGTGTGGGCTACAGCTTGAGTCATGTTACCTACTGACACTGTGAGTTTGTCCATATGTGTGTAATTGTGGTCTAAATACTTAAAAAAAATCTGCTCACAGGAATATACACCAAACACAAAAGACGGCCTTGTAGTCTTACAGGTGGTAATTAGGATAAAAATCAAGGTCAAGTTTTAAGTTCTGGTCACAGCTGGTCAAGGTCTGGCTGACTATACTTGTAATAAAGCAGTAATAAATATCTACATACCCAAATGCTTATATTTGCCCGATTGCCAAATTGTAAATATGACGAAACAGTTATTACCCACAATACACTGTTCAAACTCTGGCGTCATCTTCCTGGTCAAAACTGTTTTTTGTACCACTGGAAAAATTGAACTAGAGACAGTTGGTTGTTGGTACTGTTTCTACATAGAACAGAGATTAGATAGAGGTTTGCATATAGAAACAAAAATCAAACAATTATATTAAAATAAATAAATTTAAAATCTTTACATTTTGCCCCAGACTGCACTGAGTTACAGGATCTTTTCTTTCTTTTAACAACTCTGGAGTAAAGTGCTCTGCTGGTACAAATAATTAAATACGTTACTGCTCATCCATTTCTACCTGATGTACTTTGTCTTACCAAATAAAGTCAAGCGCAACAGATTTATATAACAAAAAAACAAAAAAACAAATGGCAGGTGTTTATATTATTTTCCAGTATGTAGATTCACTAGTTAACAGGACATCACCCATTTATTTCCCTTGTTACTGCTTTGATCTTTTTCTCATAATGAGGCTTTTCCTACATGTACCCAGACTGTTAAAAAAAAATCTGAATGCTGAAGGTAAGAGTTTTACAGCTGTTGTACTTGGTGTACTTGGCGAACAGCTGTTGCATCACTGCATTCAGTGTCAGCATCAAATGCAATTGTTTGAGTGCAAAGTTAAAGAAAGGAGCCAGAAAGCCTGTGATTGTGAGGTCAAGAAACCACTGAAGGTTTTTTTTTTTTGCGAATATCTGCTTTTGCTTCATTCTAATCAAGGAAGAGATTGCAAAAAGAAATCCTTCAACACAAACGTTTCTCTCACTAGAAAGTCAAGCAAAGACGTCCAGGCAACTTCTGTGACATTGGTCCATCGTTTGGGGACTATTTTTCAACCAGGGCTCAATGAAGACAACAAAAACTTAAAAAATCTTTTAGATAAAAACACATAAGTACATGTTTTCATTTACCAATGTCCTTGCAAAAATGTTACAGCAAATAATTACCAGAAGAGGCATTGTGATGACAGGATTAAAAACAACACGTTTTGTCCACGTTGACGTTATTCAGTGACATAATTTTTAAAGTGCTTTTGAAACTAAATCCACCACTTACATAATCACTGTAATAATCTCCATATATAAAAACAGCTGAGATTAAGCGTCAGACTGTGAAACAACACAAAAATATCCCATATCTGCTGTTCTGATCTGTGCTAAATGAGCTAAATCTTTTGCAACGTTATTTATGTTTATTTATTTAAATATTTACTTTTGTGTAAATACCAAAACAGTTATTTGGAAAACTTTACTGATGTCAGAAATAATTCACTGCAAAGTGAAAATAGGTTTATGAGCCCTTACAAGAAACAACACCAAATTTAATCTAAACACTCTTGATCTACCAAACCAATCTTATGCTGGTTTGTTGTTTGGGATTTGTTTACTGGATCAGTTTGGTTTTTCTGGCAAATGAAAGCGCACCAGTTTGCATGATGATGGTTTGGGTGCCATGGCTCTTTGTGCCTAAGGCACACCATTCTGGGTGTGGACAGTGTGGTTGTGACTTAATAACTGAGTGGACCTTCCTGGGATCCATTTATACCAGGCCGCACTCAGACAGGCTGCATATATCTCAGGCTTGCCCAGTCAAAATGAGGCCCAGAGGCTGTGGAAGAACAAATACACAAATCCATTTAAGTGATTCATTACTGAATCTCATACATTTCTGTAACTCTACCTTTGATATTAGCTCAAAAAAGTTTTACATTTTTAAATCATATGTAATGAAACGGTATCTGTTGTCCTTTGAAGGAGTGTTCTCCATATGCTGCCCACCTGTATGATGCCGAGGACGCTGACACACCCATGAGGGCGCTACCTGGACTCTGTGGGGATTACTGCTCTGACTACTGGCGGCAGTGCCGGTACACGCTCAGCCTCCTGCTTGAGGACGTAGGGAACTCACAGCAGTTTGCAAACCTGACTGCCACAATTGAAGAAGATCACAGAAGGTTTTGTGAATTTCTGGTGTTGAAGGACAAAGAGTATTGCTATCCTAGTGTCTTGACAAATGCAGGTATGAGTTACATGTTGTATGAAGAGGTTAAAAAAATGCATCTCGGTGTAACTAGCCCAGAAAAAGGTCTAGAGTATACAGCCTTGATAGCTCTGAAGCTGTTATTAAACACATCAATCTGTGAGCTAAATGTCAGCGTCAGTATCAAAATGATGCTCCACATCAGCAAACCAGCTAGCATGCTTAAAGTGAAATGTTTAAAATCATTAGTACGAATGTTAATGATGGATGCAAACAGTCTGAACTGCATGCATGAATTTGAAAATATCCGTGTCTGCACTGTCTCACCAAGAAAATCCCTGCAATGAAAGAAAGTGTGGGTGGAAGAGCTCTTCATATTGATTTGTAACTGCCTGAACAGAAGCTGAAAGTACAGTGCATTGCTGTAAAATAATTACAGTTTTAATTTGGTGCAAGCCTCTGCAAGTTTGATTGCAACTCAGTTTGCACATGTGATTAGACACATGCCAATCTACTCTCCCGTGTCTTTTTTCCCCCACCCTAAGAGTTAAATGCTAACCTGGGATTGCTAAATGAAGATCCCGAAGGATGTTTGGAGCTGTGCTTACAGGAAGTTGCCAATGGACTCCGTAACCCTGTGGCCATGATCCATGCAGATGATGGAACTCATCGCTTTTTTGTTGCGGAGCAGCTGGGTTATGTGTGGGTGTACTTGGCGAACGGCTCTAGGATCGATCGACCTTTCCTCAACCTGACTAAAGCCGTCCTCACATCCCCGTGGGCTGGAGACGAGAGGGGATTCCTCTGCATAGCCTTACACCCTAGGTCTTTTTTCCAATCAAAATACACATTTAAATAGCAACATTTAGTTTTCAAAGGAAAAATTCATTGTGCCAAAATGTGAAATGCAGCATTTCCATTGAGCTTCTGTTTCGTTCACAGGTTCACCACTGTCAGAAAAGCCTACGTGTACTACTCTGTGTCTGTTAAGAAGGAGGAACGAATACGAATCAGCGAGTTCACAGTATCAGCACATGATGATAATCAACTAGACCATTCTTCTGAGAGGTGCTGTATTTAGTAGGTCCTTGCATGGTCTTAAATGACACAAATACATTCATCATCTTCTCATCTCTCCTGCTGTAGAACCATCCTGGAGGTGGTGGAGCCAGCATCCAATCATAATGGAGGACAGCTTCTTTTCGGTCACGATGGGTATCTGTACATCTTCATAGGTGACGGTGGCCGTGCTGGAGATCCCTTTGGAAAGTTTGGCAATTCACAAAACAAGTCAGTACTGTTTAACTAATGTGTTTGCATGTTTGGATGCATGCATAGACCCACAATGTTGATTTCACATTTTGTGTTAAAGAAGATGTGAAATCTCAAATAACACGCAAATATAATAGACATAGTTGTGATTGTGAAGAATGCTCATCTTTATAATCTTCACGAGGCCTCATGACGTTGTCAAGATGTTGACTTGATAAACAAAATACCAAAGTCGAGTCGGAGCAGGTAAAGCGTCAGAGAGTCCTGCCAAAAATGGGTTCCAGATAGTTAAATTCCTCTCAAATCAAATCTAATTAAAAGGATCACATTTATGAGGAACGTTTCTGCATTGAACAGAGGGCATTATAAATGATAGTTTTGCAAAGACTATAATTCAAAACAATTTCTTCAAAGTGACGAGTGAAAACTTTGTTTGCACGTGTCATAAACAATCATTCATGATAACTGCCAGGTTCTGTGCTGTGCCACTTTATGGAGATTTCAGTCTTTAATTTACAAAACACTTCAAATAGGCATTCCTCCTCTATGGTTTATCATTATACCGAGAGCTGCATTGATTGAAGTTTATTATTTTTGAATTTTTAGCACAGAAAATTAAAGATAAAGCCAAAAAACCTTTGGTTGCAAGTCACAAAGTTCAGCCAATAGAAAAGAGCATCAGGGAGTTCAAATATTGCTCCTCATGTTTTGTAAATCAATACTTCATCCTGTGAAATGCACCAATAATGTCACATTTAATAGGTAGGTTTGCATTTTAGGGCTGACAAAAATAGCCATCTATCTTTAATGTTTGTATCAAGAAAGCAAGTAAACTTCCTCCAAAACTGGGACTTCATTTAGAGCTGTTAGCACCTTTTCTCCAGAGATGGACAATTTAGCCGTTTGTCTCTTCCTGAGGCTGTTTTTGACAAGCCGTAGTAGCTCTTCTGGGAATGCAGCCTGCCAAGTCTAATATTGACATGACACACTACACACATCATGGACCACCACACACTGGAATGTGGAGGGGAGAGAGAAAGTGAGCGAGAGTGAGTGCAGGGTGGTAAACACTGGAAAAAGTGGACACTGGAAAAAGGCCATAAAGGCCATTAATAATATTTGTTTTAAATTATTCTTTATACAGAAATTACACCCATTTGTGAAGGTAGTTCCTCTTTTCCTTACATTTCTAAGCAGATGAAACAACAAGGGAGAGAAAGGTAGGGAGAAGGAAAGAAACAGCTCATGCTAAACTATCCCACATTGATGGTCAGTGTTATGACAGCCAGTGGATTCAGATCACTACTGTCCATTGTTCATGTGACTGCTGATAGACGTAGCAGGATGGATTTTGAAGTGTCCAGAGCTATACTCTCTACTCAGATTCATTCAAACAGAACTGCAAAACAGATCTGACCGTGCTTTTCTGGCGTTAAATAAACACTTACGGTTGAACCATTCAGTCACCACAGTCTTTATGATACTCTGAGTCATTCTTCCTTTTTTGTCTGGTCGTTACGTTTAATAGGTCAACACTTCTAGGCAAGGTGCTGCGTGTTGACGTTGACTTCAACGATAACAGTGCCCCGTACAGCATTCCCTCAGACAACCCATTTCTGGGCGAGAAGGAGGCACGGCCGGGTAAATGAATTTCCTGTTTGTGTGGAAGACTGTGATCATGTCTGGTGACTTTGAAGATGCTGAATGGCACACTTATTAATGCTAATCTAGCTTAGCTTTTCTCTCATAATATTGGACTGCGGTGGGACTGTGTTTTTCTTTCTGTGCAAAGCTGGAAAATGACTGTTCGTGTCAGAAGTGCGTCCTCACAGAGGATGTCATTTTTGTTTGTGTTTTCCATCCACGTATTTCTTTCTTTGTTTCCCTGCAGAGGTTTATGCCTATGGAGTTCGCAACATGTGGCGTTGCTCCATTGACCGCGGTGACCCCGTTACCACTGAAGGCAGAGGCAGGATGCTTTGTGGTGACGTGGGCCAGAACAAATACGAAGAGGTAGACCTCATTGTTAAAGGTATGATAATTGTAGTTTGAAGGATGATTTTCTTTTTCTAATATGTTGATTTCCAATTTTTCCAGCATCAAACCGTTTGAATACATATAAATTGTAGAACTTTTTTGCTGAGTAATTTTACTGTGTCAACTCTTATTTTTAAGGAGGGAATTACGGCTGGAGAGCCAAAGAAGGATTCAGCTGCTACGATCGTAAACTCTGTCAAAACTCATCCCTCGGTGAGTCTACAGTCTGGGTTACTGAAAGTCCATAAATACAAGTATATTTTAACCAAATTATTTAATATTTATACAGATATTTAATTTGTAAATTAAATTGTTACAGCACACTCTTTGTTCTCTGTAAAAGCCTCCTTAGAATAGAATAAAAAAACTGTTGTCAACTCAAAAGAGATTTTAAATAACGGAACTTCATTGTCCTTTAATTTCACGAGCTCAGGTTTCTTACAGGGTACAGTATATTTCCTGTTTGTTACAATGATGTAGCAGTGACACTGAATAATAAACGAGGTCTGATCTTTGTTTATGTGTTTGCAGACGATGTCTTGCCAATCTTTGCCTATCCACACAAGCTGGGCAAGTCTGTGACAGGAGGATACATCTACAGAGGCTGTCAGATGCCCAACCTTAACGGACTCTACATCTTTGGGGATTTCATGAGCGGGTGTGTGTTTGTAAAATTAAAATTTCAAATGAAAACACTCGTAGCCTTTTTTGTTTTTGTGGATTTCTACCTAATCAGTGTCCAGTCAGTGTGCTGTTGAACTGCTCTGCACAGGGTTGATTTAATAATTTACAGTAAAAATGCATTGATGTGAAGCTTTTGGACTACAGCTCTTGCTATGCGTAAACATTATATGTATCTCTGTTTGTGTTTAGGCGTCTGATGTCTCTTAGGGAGAACGTTACCACAGGTGAATGGCAGTACAATGAAATCTGCATGGGAAGAGACCAGACCTGCAGATTCCCCAAACTTATCAACAGTTACTATAAATACATCATCTCTTTTGCTGAAGATGAAGCAGGTAATAACTGTGTGGGTCGGTGTGTTGATGTATTGCTACCAGACACTGCGTCACTTATTTAATTAGGTACATTTATAATGGAACGATAAACTTGAGCCCCAACCACACACACCTAGAAACAGTCCATGAATCCCCTGGCAGCTGCCAGTTGCTTGTGGAAAATGTGTATTCTCAGACTGGTTGGGGTTGCTAGAGGTTGCTGACAGCTGGTGAAATAGGTTGCAAAGAGATGTAGGGTACTGCACTGAAACCCTCCTTGTGACACCTGCAGCCAACACTATTAAAAAGGTGTAACTTTTTTTCTGTTTCCAGTTTGTGTTGCACATTTCACAGTTTTACTACTGCTCAGTGAGTAATTGACGAATGTTTGCAGACAAGTAAGTTTCTTGCATGAGAACTACAGGCAGTTTTGTCTCTTAGTAACCAAAACAATCAAAGATGTTTTTGGTGTAGCGCCCTCTTTAGGACTGATTTCACATAGCAAGAGCAAACACTCAACATCTAGTCCGGAAATACAATTTATTTTTCTACATGTCTTTGGTTTCCAGAGGATTTCCTACTGGTTTCCTGGTCTGTGTGGCTTAATGTGAAAAGAAATAATTATTTCTAACTAGTACACATGTAGTGTGAAGTACCAAAGTGGATATTTTTACTGGTGTTATTGTTAATGAAATTAGATTACTACTAAACTGCATGATTTCTAAGTTAGGAAATGTTTAGGTTTGTGTTGGTCTTAAAAAATTGTATTTCTCTTCTTTCCTGATAATTTCAGGAAGCAAATTGGAGACGAATGATTAAAGCAAAGTTTAAAATATTTTTCCCCAGAGTAGTGTTTTGGTCTCTCTCTTTCTCCCCCATTTTGCTATTTTTGTACCTCTTTTATTTCTGTCTCCCATCTGTTGTCATCATAAATATTTCCCTCTGTTCCTGTTGTTTAAATTTTTTTCTTTTTTTATCTCCTTCTTTTCTTGCTCACTGCTTCCTATTTTTTTAATCTCCCCGTTTGTCTTTTTATGTTCTGCCGTCTCTGCCTGCTGCTCTCTTTCTCCATTTCGTCTGTGAATTTTTCCAGGTGAGCTGTATTTCTTAGCCACAGGAGTCCCGAGTGCGACAGCAAGAGGTGGCGTTATCTACAAGATAGTGGACCCTTCCAGGTAACTTGCCAATGCATCACTTTACTTCATCAGCAGTTAAGTGCTCATTAAACTACATGGATGTGTGATGTTAAGGTGTGAGAGTGTGAACCCAATAATTATATATGATGGAGGTTTTAAGAGTTGGAATGCTGCTAATAAAATACAGTGCAGCAACATGTTAAAATGTTAAAAGAAGTGCTCAGAGCACAATCATCTTCCATCCCTCTCTAGCCAATCCAGGCAAAAAGAAAGAAATAAGAAAAACAGATTTTTTAAATCTTATTTATTTAATCTATCTTCATTGACTGTATCTCTGCACTAATACACACTACAATTAAAGTGGAAGCTGCTAAACACCATTAAAAACAAAACATAAAAAAAATAAATGAAAAGATACATATGTGCTTATAGTACCCAATATTGCATGTGTACTAATCTTTTCTGTCTTGGAAACAGGAGAGCACCACCAGGAAAGTGTAGCATCAAGCCTTCACCTGTTAAGATAAAAGGAAAACTAATTCATTTCCACCCAAAAGAAGGTAAAAGAAAGTCTTAAAGTGGTGTTTTTTTCTCGAATTTCCTTGTCCTGCTTCAACCTTTAATAATAATAATAATAATGGATTGGATTTATATAGCGCTTTTCAAGGCACTTTACAAGTGATTCTTTCTAGAAATTGGTGAGTTACATTTCCAGCAGTAAATAAATGGTTAAAACATGCTATTTAATATGCATGTGGTTTCTTTTGGCTTCTCTTGATGTCTCTTGATTGTTCACTTTAATGGGAGCGTTTAAATTTGATAAATCTACCAAATCAAAGCAGTTTCTTGCATCAGGTATCCAACGGATGGTTTTTAGCACTGCATAATTCTTTTTATTTTATTTTTCTCTTTTTTGCAGAGTATGTAATCAACAAGAAACCAACCACCACAGCTGTTCCTACTACAACGACCACTACAAAACCTACAACAACTAAAAAGAAGACAAGAATAGTAATAAAAAAACCTCCAATGCCAACAAGAAAAAAACCAAAGCCACCGCCAACAACAGCAGCAACAAGAAAAACAACAAGAAAGACAACATTACCAACAACAACACTGGCTCTCAAAACCACAACAAAATCTGCGTCGACCACAACAGTAAAGCCAAGAACTGTCCAGATGGCAGCAACAACTCCTGCCACAACCTCGTCCACTGGTAGGCCTGCTGGTGTACCCGTTTATCAGGCTAGCTCCACTGATTACCCAGTTTCTAGCCAAACCGCTAACCCAACCACTAATTTGACTATTAAGACTAAAAATAAGTCCACGAGACTGGTTCACACCGTGGCACGAGGAGAAGCCAGCAACGCCAAAACTGGTGGTTTCTTCGCCTACATTCTGATTTTGTTTCACATTTTTACATCTTAATTACTAAATTTATGTTTGCTTCTAAGTAAAATCCTTTGCAAATTAGGCTTAAGTGCTAATAATTTAGCTTAGCTTTCTTTTTTTTTGGGGGGGGGGGAATCACACCTTCTTGGAATAAGGTAATTATAAAATCTATGCAGGCTTTCTCATGATCAAAAAGTATCAGCAGTATCTCCTAAAGGTCATGTTAAAATGTTATGATTTAATCATATTTAAATTGGTTTTAAGGGTTATTTATGTTTTTCTTCAACTAAATAATTTGCTATATAGTTTTTGGCCTTTTAACTGGTTTTACACACCGTTTTGAACTGATTAAGAATATTGTGAATATTTATATAGAAATAAATAACACATAAAATGATTTAAAAAGTTTGATAAATATGCCCCTTGGACATTTTCTCTACTTTGTTGAGGCAGATAAGCCATACTGTAACCTAAATGGCAAAAAAAAAAAAAAAAAAAACAGAGTAAAAAAACAAAAGGTGACTTTTCTTAAATCAATATGCATTCAAAAAATAAGTAGCTTTTTAAGAATTCATTTTTGCATCTCACCTGTCTATACAGTTTAGCAAGTCTGTGCACTGGAACATAAACATGGGGAATGGAAAATAATTTGCATAATTTGCAGAGAAAATGCTGTAAAATTATTGTTTATCTTAATTATAACTGAGTTTACTGCCTCACCCTCTTGGCTTAGTTTTAATCACAAGTTTAATTATTCAGACTAAGCCATTTGCATTTGCACAAGCTTTTGCCCGACTCAGGTATCGTGGAATTGACTAAATTGGCTTTGAATCCCAACTTCAGACCTGCTAACATGCTATTCTTTGGCTGGTTCAAGAAGCTAAAGCAGGATAAATGGTGCTTATTTATGCATTAGGTTTTTGCACTGCTTTAATTTAAATCAGGTGTTTTGGCATAATTTATTATGAATAAATTGTTCTGCATCAGCCTCAGTTTGGACATTCATCCTTTTGTGTCTGTGTCTACGTCCTTCCTTTGTGGTTGATACTATTTTTCCTTTGTCAAATAGTACAATGAAAAATTGTCCTAAAGCAGTTTAACATTTTGGGAAATGTGCTTCCAGCTGATAAGGTCAGTGCTGTGTCTTAATTAGTTAGCTTAGCTAGAACATGGACTGCAAAAATATATTACAATATAGCCACCTGCACAGCTAAAGCTAGCATTTTAACAACATGATATCTTATTTAAATACCTACATATATAAAATACCAAAAAAATGGTGGTTTTACATTTTTTGTCTGAATACAGAAATTTTCTAGATGTATTTACACTTTATTTAAATGATAATAGAAAAAATAGTAGTATAGTAATGAGTAGTAATGAGTAGTATAGCTAGCTAACTTGCTAACTTTGCACATAACCCATTTCCTAGCAGGCTAATTAGTCGCTAAAATATCCTCTTATTTATATGATTTTTCTGCATCTGATTCTTAACAACAAAACAACCTCTGTTTCCCAAAATGTCAAACTTGTTTTATATTAACATTAGTTTCAGCACCTCATAAAACAAATAAAAAGGGTGATTCTGTCTCTTCATCAGGTTATCGCACAACCTCCACGACTGCAGACTCATCTAGGATTGCAAAAACCCCAACCATCACCACACCTTCATCAGGGAGACATGGGAGACCCCTTCAGTACCCCCCTAGCACCACCTCACAATATTTCAAACCACAACTCCTTACCACTCCATCCACAAAATTGCTGAAGCAGCCCCACATGACTTTAATCTCCACACCCTATCCAAAAGCTCCTGACCATAGGATGACCACAGCATGGCCACCGTACTTCAACCAGACGCCCCTTGTACCATCCTACAGGCCCCAGAGACCACTAATCAACACTACGCTGCTTAAAACACAGGAGGAAAAGCTGTGGCTTGGTGAGAAGCTGGAAAGTGCAGGAGAGGGCAACCAAGTGTTTAAGAGGCCGAGAGGACGGGGTAGAGGTCAAGGTTACAAGAAAGCAAGAGGAGGGTGGAGGCTGTGGGTTGGCTCAGTGCGACTTGTAAGCGCCGAAGGTTTGCCAGATCGAGGCAGAGTGGAAATTTTCATCCGTGGCCAGTGGGGTACAGTGTGCGATGACCTTTTCACCATCAAGTCAGGTAGTGTCGTGTGTCGTCAGCTTGGATTCTCGACTGCCCTGGCAGTGATGAAGAGGGCTGTCCTGGGGGAGGCGGACGACAGTGTTAGGATATTCTTGGATGATGTGGAGTGTGAAGGTGGGGAGAGATCACTGCTCGAGTGCAAGAGGTCCAGGGTTGGGAAACATAACTGCTCACATGCGGAAGATGTAGGGGTGATCTGTGGTTAGCAAGGAGTTGGTTAAAAGAAAGGGAAAAGCATTGGGAGAACTGGAAAAACTGGAAAAAATATATGGGACTATCACATACAGACAGTGATTGTATAAATGATTATTAGATCCCACACATTTTTTTAAGGATGACTTTTAATTAATTGCAATTTTCAGAATTTGTATTATCCTGCTTTTGCATTTCTGCACGTTACCTTAAAACTGCTCTATTTGCGTCTTGGAGAGAAGTGGAAAAGAAGAGCATGCATCCAACTTTTCACTGGCTTTGTGTGATCTATATGCAAGTAGCTCCTTCTAAACTCACTCAATCCACAGTTGTAAAGATAATAATCAGTTACAAGTTGAAACAATGATGATTATAGTAAACAGCAACATAGTATCTAAACCATAATTACATAAACACGGTGTTACCGCTCACAAAAGGGACTCTTTCTTAACCCCTTGTGAGTATTGTACTTAAATTAATTTTGGTACTCAGCAGTTAATGGTTTCATAATGTTCATGATGCAAATCAAGCTAAAAACTGGTGGATTGAGTGAGTTTTGGAGGTGCCTTGACATTTAAAGAAAAAAAAAATCCTGCTAGAACACACAAACATTTTTTAAATGCATAATTTTACTAGATTTATTTTCTGAGGCAGATTTTAAATAAATTGCACATGGAAACATGTTGAATGTAGTTTTAAGATGAAAAAATGATCTTTAACCAGGAAATGCTGGACATTCTGCGGATTGAATGTAATGTTTCCAGGTTTACATAAAGAGATGTTAAAGGCACAGGGGGCCTGTGATGTAAATAAAGTTTACTGCAAAGTGATTTTCTTCTAAGTCTCTTATTTGCTGTCAGTGAATTTTATTGAACAGTATCTGATTCTGCTTCAGCAACACTTCTAAGCACTTTGTTGTGTAAAACAATGAGTATTTGTAATATATTAATCTGAAATTTCTGAGACAGTTTACAGAGCATTTGACCCATTTGTCACTGACTTTTCTTGACTTACACGTAGACCTTAAACAGGAAGTAAAAATGTTTGTGATGAAACTGTGGAAACAGTCCTTACTGACCGTAAAGATATTTTCTGTGGCCCCAAATAAACATCCACACATTTTATGGTCAGATGGAATAAACATTGAAGATCTTTTTGTTTCCTGATAGGCCATAATTATCTGTTGTTGCATAAATAATAAGTAATTCCACAGTGCAAGTACTGCCTATTGTTTTAGAGATGATACCTTAGAGGCAATAAAAAAATAAATATAAAATCAGAATAAGCTCTTGCTCTCTGAAACAGAATTTAGCTTTGGGGATGAGGAGGTCCAGCTGTCCAGCCTTCTTATGTGCACGCACATCAACATTTTGACAGAAGGAAAAACTGATGAGTTGATGAGTTACACTCAGTGGGCTGGAATGCACCACATGTCAACATTTTCTTTACATTTCAATTTTATAATTAAATATCACGAAATCTAAGGCTTGGTCTTATTTCCTTCGTCTGACTTCCTTCATTCTCACTCCATATATTTGTGTAATCATTAAAACATGAAAGTCAGCAGAGTGTAAAAGAGGCGTTATTACAAACAGTCCCATATTAACAAACAAACAGATGGCTGAATGAACAGAGAGAAGCAGCATTTGGGCAAATTAAGGAGTGAAGTGACGAAGAAGAAAACAGAAGCAGTACACCATCTTGTGTTGCCTCTATGGATGTGGTTTAAACTGAAGGTGACAGAATTCTTCACTATGCAAAACAAAATGTTTTGAGAGTAAAAACCATGATTCCAAACAATATTTTTGAAATCCGGTTAGCCTCACTGTACATTAACCAAATTCATTTGTTTTTCTTGATCTGGATTAAAATGATTTCTACGGTTCCTAGTTGCAGTGTAACACTGTTTTCCTCAGATCTGGAAACAAACATCGACTTTAAATATGAACCCGACATGTTTGTCTTTTGTACTGTTGATACAAGTACATCCATGCTTACATTTTGTTTACATCAAATTCTGAGTTTTCTAGTCTTGTTCCAGAAGTCAAGTCTCTTCAGCCCTCTGTGGTTCAGTTTTGGTGAGTCCATGACAATTGTAACTGACTGGTGTGGCATCGGGTGTGGTGCCGTGCCTGTGGGCTGCTGCATTTCTAGATGTTGTTGGTTATTTGAGTTTCTGTAGCCTTCTTATTACCTCGATGCAGAGTGGGCATTCTCCTATGTTCTCTCACTGGGAAAAGGCATTTTCAACCAGAGACCTGCTGCTCACTGGATATTTTCTGTTTTTCGTACCATTCTCTGTGAACATTAGAGATGGTCATGTAGTAAAATCTCCGTACATCAGCAGTTTCTGAAATAGACCAGCCCCTCTGGCACCCACGACCACAGCCACTTAAATCACCGTTCTTCCCCATGCTGTTGCTCGGTGTGAGCTTCAGTAGATCATCTTTACCACGTCCACATACCTAAATGCAATGAGTTTCTCCCATGTGATTGGCTGATTTGAGATTTGCGTTAATCAGCAGTTCAGCAGGTGTACCTAATAAAGTGGTCAGTGGGTGAAATCACTTGTAGATTTAAGGTGTTACCATTAAAAATAATACAAAAATAGCAAACAAGAAATAATAATAAACTAATCATTTATTAATAATAATAAACTAAATATGAATTACTTTTGAATATTTATAGATTTTTTTTTTTTTTACCAGAGTTGTGTAATGTTTACCTGAGAACAATACAACGGATGATTTTTATTATAAAAATGGAATTAGCTCCCTTTTGTTAATAAGTATTTATAAACAGAACACCAGGAAAAAAAGATCATATTTAAATAAAGCTTGCTTTTGCTTCCAGACCACAGGGAGGCAGTCATGTATAATTTTATACGGAGCTGTGAATAATACAGTCCATGTTCCCTTGTTATCTATTTCATTAGCTTGCACTATCACACAACTGTTAAAATTTGTTTTTACTTTCATTTTTTTTCTCAGTAGAGCACTTTTCAATCTATTTCAATCCATCGCCTAATAAACTCACCCAGTCATGCATGGCAGAGGCAAACTCGAGCCATGAATTCCAAGAAACCATCAGAGGCCCTCGGAGCAGAGCGATGACACATTAATTAATTTATCCATATAGCTACTTCACCTTGTCTTCAGTCTGTGCTAGTTTCTCACATCATCACTCACATCTGTCCTCCAAAGACTGTGTGCATCCTGTCCTCTGGACCGTGACAGTGGCACTTTCCGAAAATAAAGGTCCGTCTCTGTAAAGCAAGGCAGAGGTGCCCCTGTTGTGAGAGATTATGTATCTTTTACAGTGAAGCTACTAGAAGTGGCTATATGGTGATGTTAATGGGAGTGACATTGTACTGTATGCAGGTCTTAAGGTCTAAATTCCAAAGCAGAAGATGAAAGTGGTTGTACCATTAGCAGGCTTACAATTAAAATCCTTATAAGTCTCTCTCTCTTTCTATCCCTCTGCCTTTAGGCTAGCTGGCCCCATCTGCTTGCAATGTCCTATACTGTGTTGACTGAAGTCTCAGGGGAGACATTGTTTCAGACACAGGATTTTTATCTTATTTACCCAAGCAAGGTGACAGAACACACTTTAGGCAATGGCCTCAGGAAGGAGTCTCTTAGATGTAGGAGAGTCGTAACTATTCACACCAGAGTAGCTCAGCAACCAAGAGACAACCAAGTCATGCTCAATACCCCCTTTTCATACTTCCAAGCATAAAAGCATAGACCAGAGTGTCCCCATGATCTCAGAGGTAATACCCAAAGGCCAAAATGAGCTGGTAATGCACTGAGTTTTGCATTTATTATTATATTACATAACATAAATCATCCACTAATTACAAGCAGAGCTGTGGCTCAGACTTCAGCACAAGAGATGTTTTGTTACAGAGCACCATGTAGTCTGAAATATCAACACGAGGGAGAGCTGCAGCTCTTGTGCAGTTCATCATCGCTTGTCTGCTGCTGACCCAGATTAACAGGAGAGGGGAACCACATGTGCACCTGTGTAAAAAATAATGAATAAATAAAAAAAATGCACACAGTGGTCAGATGGACACATGCGTATAACATTTTCAAGCATGCATTTGCACAACGTGCTTTTCAGAGTTAAGATGACAGCAACGCCTCTGCTGTCTTGAAATTAGCTCTATGTTGCGTCAGTGTGCTCAGTCAAGCCGTGTGCACAGAGGATCACCTGTTTATAACTTTGACTTTAGCTCATGAGTTCATGAGACGGAAAAGCTAAAGTCTAAAGAAGATAATTAAGAAGGACACTGGATTAAAAAGCTCAGAGATAGGAAAAGCAATAAATGATACAGAGTGACGATAATCTTTGCCAGCAGCCGATTTAACTGTGACATTAATTATCTCTAATGGATCTATGTTTTATTAAGACGATAGATATTCTTCAACAGGATTAGACCGAAAAGGAACGGATAGAGCATCCTATCGATCTACAGTAAATCACTCCAGCAGGAATAAAGCTCGTGGTGTAAATATCACTGCAGAGAAAACCCTCCCAGACAACAAAAGCAACAAAATATGGTTGTTTTCTCCGTTTAATGTGATTACCTACGCTTTTCTTAGCAATAATATATGTTTTTATACACTTTTAAGTTCCATTACATTAAAAAAGATATTAAAATAACTGAGAGAATAGGAAGGCAAAGCAGGAAAGGACTGAACTGGAAACACTGAATTAAGTTGCCTGAGGTTTCACAAGGGGGCTGTAAAGATACACTGCATAGAAACACGCAAGCGTGCACATAATGCCCACATCAGCGCAGACACACACACACACACACACACACACACACACACACACACACACACACACACACACACACACACACACACACACACACACACACACACACACACATACATCCTCCGGTGTCTTTTGTTCCTAATTTAGATCTCTTGCTCCCTCCGACTGTCTCTTTATTACTGTTTTAATCACTCATTGCCTGTCTCTTCTCCTCTTGCACTTCCTTTGAGTTCTACTTTTCTAAAGGCAAGTTTGGCTTTTTTTTTTTTTTTGGACAGAGCTGGAAAATCAAACTCATATGAAAAAAAGTGAGGATCAGGATAACGATGGCTTTTACCTGGGAATGAGCTAAGAGATTCAGATATCTGTGTGTGTGTGTCTGACGGTTGCTTGATGTCAACTTAGGAGCATTTTTCTCTCATTATGTTTTTCTTGCCTCTGTCTGTTTGGTTTGGTGTTTGATTTGAGTTACCACATCTCTTCAAGTATTTAGTGGGATTAACCACCCTGTTAGCTCTGCTCCTTAATGCATATATTTTTTTACGCGGTTCCTTATTGTTGCCCGGCAAATAGGAACCGGTGAACAGGGCCTACTTTAAATAATCTTGGTGTCAACTGCAGCATTGTTGACACCACTCTGTCACATTGTGTGCAATAGGATATTTATACCTACTTCTTGAGTTTGAACAGCATAGCTTACAAAAAATCCTACAAGTGTGTTGCTTCCTTTATCTTTTGCTTTTTAATCATTACATTTAATCTGATCACAGTCAAAGTCAAACTCAGCCCCATATTGTAATCCAACTCTCAGACATAAGCATCTAAACTACTCATCTGTGGTTTGATGCTCATCTGTATCCTGCTCATTTCTACCCTTAGACATCCAAATAGTATGTATGTTTGTATGTATGTTTAATGCATTATTCTCCACACATATCTCCATTTAAATGTGCCAAATTTGCGAGAATGGGACCAGATGTTTCGCTCTGTTGATCAACCACATTTAAGGTGTGGTTAAACAGTCCATTAAAGAGGGATTGCAGTAATTTGGAACAATCAATCATCTATGACTTTTTAATTTTTACACACCTGCAGTTATGGACAAGACTAAGCGATGGAACAAGAAATGTGATACGAGAAATATCTTACATGACAAGAGATACAGAAACTGGTTTAAGATTTACTTGGTAAGACAGGGGGTAAATTGTGGACTTCTGTTGAGCAAAACTTTGTACAGGTGGTACAGCAGGTGACATTGTTGCCTCACAGCAAGACTTTCCATTTAAAGTTGAAGTTTTTTTTGTGTTTAGGGTCTTACTCCTTATCCTATTTCCCAACTTCAATTTGTCCTTTCTGTGTAAATATTTTCACGTCCTTCTCTTTGTCTTTGTCTATGCTTCCTGTCCGCTCCAGTGATTTCTCTAGGTAACCTTAAGCTCTTTGTGTCAGTTTAGGTTTTGGTTTTGAGTTTCCTTTTTAAACCTTTGCCTTTCATTTGGAACTAAAATGTGACATTTTGATTCAACACTCTTTGAGACCTGTTGCCACAGATTTTCAGTCCTAAATTTCAAGGACCTGACTATCAGATACTGTTCATTGGCTGTTCATTTTTTTTGTCCTCCAATCATCCAGTTCCCTCAGATTTTTTAGGAAACACCTCACACCCTACCGAGATACACCAATGTTTTGGCTAACAGCTCTTTTAGAATTACTATTTTGCCTGTCAAAATGGGCTTTCTCACTCTTTTTGTCTAGATTCAACTAAAGGAACAGTCTAAAGGAACAAAAAATAAAGAAATGATGGGTGCTTTCAGACGTTTTGCACAGTCCCATAGAGTACTTGTGCCAGGATTATCCATCCATCTTCTTCTTATTATAATCAATATGTGAATTCAGCTCGTGGGGGCAGCAGTCTGACCAGAGAAGCCCAGACTTCCTCACTTCCATCCACCTCTTCCAGGGGGGACTCCATTCCCAAGCCAGCTGAGAAATATAATCTCTCAGCTGATTATATTTCTGAGCTGGGTCTACCCTGGGGCTTGTTGAAACAAGTCCCTGTTTTAGCATGGACGCTACAACAGTATAAATATCTCACAATGCAGTGCAGTTGTGATGCACATAACATCCGTTGCTGGAAGATGACCAAGGCAGATAAGATCTGCTGTAAGAGCAATGACTCTTCAGTTAAAGCGGTTTAATCTTGTAGTTTCGTTTTGGCAGTTGTTCCATTGCTCATCTCAAATAAGTTTGTGTAATCACTACATCTCCACCTTCCATCATGTCTATGAAATGACACAAAAAACACAGTTGTACTTTGAATATTTCAAGTGATACAGTGAGTTGTACATAGTGTGAGGTATCTGGTTATTTTGTCATAGACTGCATGGCTTTGTAGTAACCTCTCCTGACTCCTTTCTTTGCTTTATAGCTGCATGATTTGCTTTAGTCACTTAGTACATAGAGGACTCAGGTCACTTGAAAACAACAGGCATAGTGTCACTTAACAATGAAATGTTACTATGGGGTGGAGGGTGGCGGCGTTGCATCAGATTTATAGTCAACAAATCGTAAGAACTGCTAGTTTGCTCTGTGGATTGACACAAAAAAAATTTCTAGATAAGAAAACAGCGCATCCAGTGATCATGTAAATGGTTGCTTGGACACACTCACTCATGTACACACATTTGTGCAGACACACACCCTTCCCATCTGGCTGGCAGCACAGATGGTGGCACTGGGTGATGCTAGGGGCCAAAAGGACAGTTCTAACCAGCTACACACAACCACCCACGCACCCAACCTCAGCCACACACACACATACATATATGCAAGAGGACGATGTGATGCACATCTCATAGTTTACACATATATGCACAAATGTTCAGCACAACGCAACATGTACATGCAAGCAAACCCACTCAAACGCTTTCCCTTTCTGATCTTCTGTCTCTTTTCCACTGGTTACGCAAACCTAAATGTACTAATGTTTCATTTAGAAGCTCAATGAGTCGATCACTGCTTGTCAAAGCTGAATTTTCATTTTAAATGACATATTTTTTGCAAAAAAAGTATGTGGCTGCAGTCGTATGAGAAATTTACTAATTACATTTTGCTCAATCTTTCTTCGATTTGCAGCTGTGGTCTTGCGCTGCTGAAGACCTGCTTTCATTCTCAGCGCGTTCAGTGAGCTGCGTTTTAGCCCGTGTGGCTGGCACAGGTAGCGCATATCAAAATCCTCATTGTTTGTTGAGCAGGATCTACTTTTGTTTTTTCTCAGTCAGATAGAGTGAAAGAGAGAGAGAGCGAGAGAACATCTTTGGAGCAGGTTTTTGATGTGTGCATGCATTTGAAAAAGTATGAACGTACTATGGATGTATTATTCATGCGGCGTGATTGTGAATGGTGTTCACATGTCCCCCCAGTCCAGTGTGTTCTCGAAGCTTCTCTGTGAGGAAAGGCTGAAAAAAGCAGGCGACGAGAGTGAAAGAAAGGGAGGAGGAGAGGTGGTGATGGAATACATGTGAGGAAAGTGGAGACAGGGGGTAGAGTGGCGGAAGGGGCGGGGACGGAGGAAGTGAACGTGTAAACCAAGTGAGGAGATAGAGGGAGAGACTGAAAAATAGAGGCACAGACGGACAGAGAAGGACAAATATAGAGAGAATGGGAGCATGGTGGGGGTAAAGGAGGGAGAGAAATTGAGGGAAACAGAGTGGGAGAGACAGAGGGAGTAGGCAGAGGAGAGGAGGCGGGAGGGAAGGGATACTGCATTTTAGTGATGGCACAGACTGAGGCTGCAGCAGCAGACAGAGAACGATGAGAGAGGTAGAAATTAAAAAAGAGCAGCAGTGCATTGTCAGGGAGAGTACGGCAGGATTCCAACGCAGGTAAAATATCAAACTATAAATGAATGAAATATTGACAAAGCTAATTTAAATACTACTATACTGATAGTTTTGACTAACAGAGACTTGGAGAGGCCTTTTCCTCTGTGACAGCAGTTAACCTGCCGAACCATTCATCCTTTAAATCCATGCATGTACCCATCTTCATCTTCCTCTGTTCACCGTCTTACCCTTCATCCATCCTTGTGCCTCTGTCTTCACACCTTTTCTTGCTAACCATCTTTCCATTCCACCCACTCACCCACCCATAAGCTTTTCTGCCCCCTTTTCTGAGAACATCTCAGTGTGTTCTTAGAGTGTAAAAGACAGTGGTATTTACAGTAAACATGCTTCTGTCCTTTCTTCTCCTCTTTTCAGACTGTCACAAAAACATATTTGGAGAGCCAGCTGTGAGGGTTAAAGAGAGGAAAAATGGACCAAACTTGCTACAGGGACTGCGGCGAGTG
Source organism: Maylandia zebra (assembly GCF_041146795.1). NCBI lineage: Eukaryota > Metazoa > Chordata > Actinopteri > Cichliformes > Cichlidae > Maylandia > Maylandia zebra. The sequence goes on from NC_135180.1 coordinate 19,303,300, forward strand.
AAAAAGGCATTTCACCAGTGGGAAGAGGAGAAACTAAGCCTTCTGTAATCAAATGAGTAAGACTACTAGCAACAGCAAAAACACAGACAGGATCAAGCATTTAAAAGCAGACTCCTGCCTCTGTTGGGAAAAAGTATGACTGGCTCCTTTTTGTCTTTCTGTTTGACTGTCTATCCACAGTCTGTCCTTCTGTCTGTGTCAGCAGGATGAAAAGGCATCATTTCAGCGCCTAGGACCTAAAAAAATGCTGAACAAATCCTGATGGTTGTTAGAGAAGCGAGGCACTAAAAAAAAAAGAACATTTGCAAGCTTCTGGAAGGAAAAGGGAGGAGAGAGCGGTATGACTCAGAGCACAGCAGCTCAAATGCCGCGTTTTCTGCATGCAAGAGGAGAGGTGGAGGGAGATAGAGGAACAATGAGGAAGATATAAAGCGGGGGGGGGGGGGAAAAATCAGAGAGGACTTGACCAGAATTGAGCTGTCATTAGACAGAAGAAGGACAGGATGAGGACAGAAGTAACCACGCAGGCAGGCAGGCAGTGAGTGATATATAGGCCACGTGAATCAGGTTGCAAGAGGGAGAGGAAGGCAAGAAGAGGGTGAATATAGAAAGTGGAAGGTTTAATTTGACTGAAGCCAGTTGAGGGAAGGTTGAGTGAAGGTTTGCTGCAGGGTTAGTGGATGGAGAACTGCAAAAAAGGACAGTAGGAGGGGATTAATGAAAGATTGTTTGAGCTCCTTGCGGGCAAGAAAGTCCTGCGTGGCTGTGTTTTACCTCCAGGAGAGAACCTGGCAGAGGTTTGGATATGGAGCAAGTTTCATGAGGGTTAAATAGAAGAAGGCAATGATGGAGGGTAGAAAGGTTAGAGCAATATTGGAAATACAATAAAGCACAGAAGGACAGAAAGACGGAGCTGAAGAGAAAACACTGCAGACCAGAGAACATGAGATCCAGCGCACAGTGATGGGGACATGGAAACTTTAACTGTGACAGCAGCACAGCAAGAGATTGCTGTTAAATATTGATGCCGATAGGCCACTCTGGCAAGAACATGCTACTTGCTCCACAGAGGGGAAAACAGAAGAGATGCAACTGATTTCTTTCTCTCTGAGGAGTTTTTACACCAGAATAGTCAAGCTGAGCGATATGAAGCAGAGATGTTGGCACAAAATAACATAAGACATGCAAAATAGCCAGGAGTTGGCTTCCTGGAGGTTTTTTGGGCAGCTGTCCAACTTCTTTGGATTGACTGCAATGACTTTCTAGAGAAAGGAGGACCTTTAGGAAGAGGACCGATATTTGAGCGATCTCATGGGGACCACAACATTTTCTTCTTTTCTACAAGAAGAACACTGATTTACATTTTGGATTGAAATGCTTCACCTGCTTCTACAGCGCCAGTCCTGCCAGATGAGTTAAGCCAACACTGCTGAAGCATAAATGATTTTCTTGTGTGTTTCCTGCAAGGATTAGATTTGAGTATTTGACCAATAGAAGACTGCTTGAGGAAATATGCGAGGAAATTCTTGGACTGAATAAAGTCCCACTGCCTCTTGATCTCTAAACATTCAGTAACTGCCATTTCTCCAACCTGAATTTCTGATTCCTCAAAACATCAAAAAACAGCAACACAATGCCACAATCTCCATCCAGCTGCAAATAGTCCAGCTGTGTGTTTATGTGAGGCTGCGCAGGGGGTGTGTAAGGACTGTGGATGTGCTCAGCTGTGTTTGTGGATATGCTTGTGTGTGTGTAGTGGTGTGTGTGTGTGTGTTTGCGCTGAGCTTCGAACCCAGCTGTGTCGAAGTGTATTCTCAAAGAGTTACCCAGAACTGCTTGTGTGTGTGTGTCGCCTGGATTCTTGGCACCAGCGACAGCGCTGGACCTGAACAGCAGTGGAAAGAGGGGGGACAGGGAGGGGAGGGAGGAGGAGAAGAAGAAGGAGGCGAGAGAAACCAGCAGGACGGTGGAGAAGAAAAAACTGACAGCATGCTCGGATAAAGAGAAGAAAGAAAGGAGTCTTCGACTGCCCCCCTGGTGCAATGTATGGTGAGTACAAATATCTGCAAAAGCATGTAATGGTACACAAAAATCACTGCTTGGCATGAACGGTGGAGCCATCGTTTTGGTATATGTTCAGTACGTGAGAAAAAACAAAAGATGGCATCACATTTTTTTCCAATAACTTAAAAAAGGGGCATTTTTAGAATTGTCTAATAGGCTGCAATTCTTTGCTGGCATGCTGCATGTTGTCAGCTGTATGCTACCATGTATGAAAAAATTAAACTGGAAAAAAGTCCATTAAGAAATGGTGAAAAAAAGTAGTGGTCCCCTACTTTCTTTTGTGCACCTGACACTGACGACGCAGCTTTCTTCTTTGAAAAAACTGTGGATAAGCATGTCCAAGGGGACTTGTGTTTACAAGTGTCATGTGCACATGGTGGCAGTTTGTTTGGCACGTAGAAAGTGAGCAGAAAAGTCATCTGAAAAGCATGTGGCATATATGTTGAAGTAAATTGGTACATTGTATCTCTAAGTGCTTACACTGCTAGACCACTGCCATGCCAAAAGCATTTCAGATTACGCTTATGCTCAACAATTTTTGCTAAAAATTCTCACAGTAATTAATAAGATTCACAGAAAATGCCAAGTTTCATGCTTGACCAGAGTTTGGGAACCCCAAATTTCTACTTATATGATATGCTTTCACAGCATCTTTGGACATGTGTGGCTGTGTGTCTCTGTGTATCACCTTTTTAAAGATCATATTCCCCACAGGAGCTTGGTCAAGGTGAAAGGTGAAAGGTCAGAGATCAGGGTTATTAAATTAAATTCATTTAATTTAATGCAGGTCATGTGATCTGACACAGTCCATATGATATGGAAGCCGAGGGGGTGACATTATGCATCCATCCACTGATTCACACAGTTTAATGTAGGTCACATGATAGCAGTGCCCAGAGGGTCACATGACATCCAGCCTGGGATTTGAATAAAAAGTGACTCATCATCATTTTTAACCACACAATATTATTTTGTATTAATGGAGAATTAAAGACTTTCAGTCTAGGAAATATCTTCTAGCTCTCCTAACAATTAACAACAATTCAGGCAAAACATAGAAACAATTCCCCTGAGCACAGTACAAAAATGTTAACGTGCCTAACATAAAGTGAGAAAGCACTTTCTATATAGGTACATGCCAAAAGAAGAAAAAAAAATCAATAAACATCAGAGCAAGTTTGGACCTGAGGACTAACCTGCACTGAGTAAAATAAGTTGTATGTATGGTGTGATTTGCTTGGGACCAACTAAATGTTCCATGTTGGTATTAGAGATGATATTAAAATGTCCACTAATATTTGACATGCTGCAAAGATCACTTTGTTGTTTCTGAGAAGAAGCTAAATATTTATAGCATTAGCATTATGCTTTGATTATTTTACATTTTATTAAAAAAATTTTTAAATCAAGTATAAAATGCAATGTTGTTCGACCAGAACCAACAAGCTGAGTTGAGTTGTTGAGCAGTTAACTCAGCGAGTTCTTGTTATCCCCGTGTTTCTCCGACACTTTCTCACTCACACAGATGCACTCCATCTCTTCCCTTTCTGTCACAAACACATATACACAGTCACTCTGTCGTGAAGTAGGCACCCTCTTTGCTTCTTCTTTCCACACAAGCACACATACACACATCATTAACAACACACATGCACCAGCGTGGAGAAGGAAGGACTGTTGCTGAGGAGAAGTGACAGTTGCTTGATGGCCGCTGGCCTTATATTCCAGCAGTGCTGGCCAGCCAAGCCCGTAATGAGGCTGTGTCATAAAGATCTGGCTCCCACACCATCACCATGATGTAATGCAAATCAGCTCTGTGTGTGTGTGTGTGTGTGTGTGTGTGTGTGTGTGTGTGTGTGTGTGTGTGTGTGTGTGTGTGTGTGTGTGTGAAAGAGAGAGAGAGAGAGAGGACAATGGTAAAATTACTCTATTTGACTACATTACTATATATGCTACATTCTCCACAGCACACGGTGCCCATACATGTTTCCTTTGTGCATGTGCGTGACAGTGATCTAAGACTAAACAGAGTCTCTGTTCAGTGTGGCAAGTACAAAAACTGTAAGATTAATGACTGAGACTTTCTGTGAAGTCAATAATTCTACCAGTCAATGACACCAATCAATACTTGCAATTCCTTCCTTCCTGTGACCACTACTGGCTATACAGCCAACACATACAGCACAGTTCACCACAGGATAACTTAAATCTGCTATTGTAGTTGACATTATTATTATTTTATTTGCTTAACAGTGACCTCACTGTGTACAAATAGCTAGATTAGGAATCAAGAGGTCAGATTTTCTGTTAATGAGAAGTCAGCGTTGATGAGTTACACACAGAGAGACTAGGTTTTAGTTACCATAGTTTCTGTTGGCATAAATAAGCTTTATTTATTCATATATATCCATCCAGTTTTTATTTATCCAATGTTATTTATACAGCACCAAATCACAACAACAGTCACCTCACGGCGCTTTATATTGCAGGGCTCTACAATAATACATACAGAGAAAAACCCAACAATCATATGAACCCATATGAGCAAGCTCTTTGGTGACAGTGGGAAGGAAAAACTCCCTTTTAACAGGAAGAAACCTCCGGCCGGCAGAACCAGGGTCAGGGAGGGGCAGCCAGCCGCCTGCTGCTGAGGTGAGAGAAGGAAGATAGGATAAAAGACATGCTGTGGAAGAGAGACAGAGATTAATATATATATATATATATATATATATATATATATATATATATATATATATATATATATATATATATATATATATATATATATATATATATATATATATATATATATATTTACATTTTTGATTGTATTATTATGAGACAATTATTTTTATTATCATCAGTATGAGATGTGTAATAAATCACATTTATTTGGAAGTATAAAAGACAAGGGGAAGAAGATAAAAAAAAGTTGTACTGCTGGTTTTAGCCTTCCAGTACCTCCGAGTGAATAACTAGTAATAAATGGAAGCCGACTACAGGAGTATTGTGGCTCAGCAGGAAGCACGCAGATATTTTTTTATGCCTTAGTCTTCATTTTGAGGTCATCTGGATTAAAAAAAAGTTAATATTATTGTTTCCTATTTTCAAATTATTAGTCACATAATAAGTCACTGAAGGGTCTTTGTTCAATGTTAAACAATACCACCATGATCCAGATCATCCATGGATAGTACTATCTTGTGACATACTGCTGAACAGTGTCAGTATGCAGACTACTAACTAATGCCAAACTAACAATCAATTATTTTTATTTATAAAATTCCAAAACAATCCTATCACATACATTTATCTCCATTTCCTTTAGCTCTTCTTTTGTACCCCTACAATCCTTTTTAGTATCAGGTCCTCTAATCGCTTACTTACTGGTTTCAATTGTGACATATTTATTTGTAATGCTGTTGCTCTTATTAGAACGTTAGGATTACCTGACTGGTATTGATGGTTTGGATGCTAACAGATGAAGCACAGAGGTGGAGCCTTCTGGCAGGACTGTCTCTAATTATGTCTGCATCTCTACAATGTGTCTGTCATTTTAAACATTCAAGAAATATTTCCAAGGTAGAGTTTTACCAATATTGCTTAGTTCATTAGTACTGATGCATAGCAGGCTATTTGGAGCACACACTATTCAAAAATATAGAGAACCACTGCCAGCAGAAGCAGCATTTTTTTGTATATGACTAGAGGCAATAGATACTTTTATCAGTGCCTCCACAAATCTGTTATCTATTATGCATTACTACAGCAATAAGTGTATGGCTACATGGACATAACTCTGCAGCAGCGAGTCTTGTTTACTGTTCTCAGGCTGATCTTCAATCAATAATTCTACTGGCATAAATATTTAATGTATATTGTATATTGATAATAATACAAAACCTACTTGAGTTATTTTTTAGCTTGTTGAGATCATTACACAGCTTCAAAGGAAGCGCACCATACAAGAAAATAAAACCTGCTGCTGATATTGATGCAAAATGAAATTAGTTACTTCTACTGATACGATATCATTCTAATGTAAAGCATTCATCCCACAAGCCTCAGTTTCATCTCAGGATGTTTCCATGAGATTGCTTTGGTAGCAAATTGCTATGTGACCTCAGATTCCGACTCCCATATGCACACTGCGCTGTAGATGGACCATCTGTAGGGAATTTATATAACTTCCTATATAAATTAATCTGACAGCGATATAAGCAGAGGAGCTATCTGCACCAATTATGATGAATTTTATGCATGAGTTTTACGGGGCAGACTGCTTTGCATTGCTCAGTCAGCGGGGGAGCCGATGGTGAATTCCCCAGTGTTACTGCACTTTACACTGCCCTGATTGTTAGGTTCAAAACAAGTTCGGGATAATCGCTATTTGTGAAATATTAGCAATAATTTACAGATCAGATTCAAATTGTGATTGTTTTTAAAAGACTTTAATCACATGCTTTTCTAAAATATTACTTCTCAATTACGCCTCAAAAAAGCTGAACAGTCATAATTAGGGACATACACGCTTTTATTTTTCGTTTTTCAGGAGGATTCCAGTATTATACTGATTTATGCTTGCCTATACTGCAGGAATACTTTTTTTAACAAGGCCATTTCATTAGAATAGGCAAATTAACTGCTCTAGCCGTGGTAAAAGGATAAAATAGTAGAGTACGATAGTCCAGTGCAAAAACACATTAGGATATTTCAGTGCTTTATGGTACAAATATATTATAATATTCAAAAGGCTAAGAACTAAATAGGATATTTTATTGCAGCTCCTTCTCTTTTGTTCTTGAAATAGCAGTGAGTTATAGAGGTTTAAATGACTAAAATATACAGCATGTATTTAAATATTAATTCAAATCGAGTAAATGCTTGAGCTGCTTCAGTTAGTTCTAATGTGGGTTCTTAAAAGGAGAAATGAAGGAAGCAAGAGGGAGAATATAAAATCCTGAAATAGATTTGAAACTACCCAGCCTGTGTGAACGATACAGCATATTACATGTACAGTATACTAGTGTATACACTGTGTATATATATCAGTCAAAAGTTTTAGAACACCCCAATGTTCCCAGTTTTTAATTGAAAATTATGCAGTTTATCTCATTGCACTCTGAAATGAAAGCATAGTACAAATAAGAAAGCAGAGTTTAAAAAGAAATTATGGAATCAATTTATAGATCAAAATGTAATCTAAACTTTTGACTCTTCAAAGTTCCACCTTTGGCAGCTGAACACACCCGTGTCATTCTTTCTATAATAGAACTCAAATATTCTTCAGAAAGTTCTTCCCATATCTGTTGCTGAAGCTCCCATAAATGTGCGGCATTGTAGATTGCCTTGCTTTCAATCTTCTGTCCAGTTCATCCCAAACCAGCTTGATGGGGTTTAAGTCTGGAGGCTGTGCTGGCGACTCCATGTTTTCAAGCTTACCATCTTGTTCTTTTTTCCTGAGGTAGTTCTGGCATACCTTGGACTTATGTTTGGGGTCATTATCTTGCTGTAGGATGAACCCCTGGCCAACTAGGTGCATACCAGAGAGTATTGCATGGCGCTGCAGAATGCTTGGTTCAGGGCGCCTCTCACTATGTACAAGTCACCGACCCTGGATCCAGCAAAACAGCCCCAGACCGTCAACAAACGTCCTCCTCCATGTTTGACAGTTGATGGCGCAAACTGTGGAACCCTCCTTCCGCCTTCTCAACGACACACAAAGATTCTGAGTGATGAACTGAAGATTTCAAATTTTGATTCATCAGCCCATAATACCTTCTTCCAGTGTTCAGTAATCCAGTGTCAATGTTTTATGGCCTAGGCAAGTCTCCTTCTCTTATTCTCACGTCTAAGCAATGGCTTTCTTGCTGCAACTCGTACCGTCAAACCTGCAGCTCGAGGTCTTCTCACTTAACACTGAGACTTTCTTACTACGACCACTATTATGCTTGAAGCTGTTGTCCTGTGAGCCACCTAGCTGCTGTTAACTTTCAGAAACGTATCCTCTGATTCAGTTGTGCCTTTGGGTCTGCTTTTGGGTCGGACCTCTTCTTGTCAGCGTTTGCCTTTTGATGGTGAAGGAAACTGTACTCACTGACACCTTGACTTTCTTTGCAATTTCTCTGTAAGAAAGACCAACATTTGTGTTATGGTGTCTCTTCCATTGTGAATTGCCTTTTTCTTGTCATTTTTGTAGTAACACACTACGTTCTGCAGTACAATACCCTCAAATCATGAGTGTTAGAGAATCGACACCCACCCACCAATTCACTGTTCCTCTTCATTAGCCACAGATACACAAATGCATGCATATTCATGATGTATATGTACATTTATAGCAAGCAAAACAACCATCCAGATCAATGTTTAATTTCATTGCACCTTTTGCAGTGCAATTGAACTTAAATACTGTAGGTAGTAGTAATTTGAGATATGTAACATGGGTTTTAGTAGTATTGTCACTTCTCAGTTGTAGTGATTGCAGGTCCTTACATTGTTGCTATTAAACAAGCAAAGCGAGAACAGCATTTAATCAAAGCATCACAGATCCAACAACCAAAGTACCACATAATACCATTGCTTTTACAATAGCATAATCAAAGACATAATTATCATAATTATACTTCTGATAAAATAAGAAATTAAATCTTCAAAGAACCAGACACAATGCTTGAAAATTCATTTCAGTTCAATTGTGTTTATGCTCATATCCCCAAATCAAAGCAATAGTTATCTCATGGCACTTTATATTGTAAAGTAAAAAGCCTGCACTGTAAGAGAGAAAACCCCAACAGAAAAAGAAAAAAGGAGAGCATAGAGAGACAGGCCAAAACAGAAAGTGTGGGAGAGAGAAGACAAATTTTAATGACATGTAGTAATGGTGCATGAACACATACAGTGGAAAGATGGGAATGGAGAAGACATGTTCAGTGCATCATGGGAAGTCTCCCAGGGCCTGGGTCCACCACAGCATAACTAAGACACATCTCAGGGAAAGTTTTAAGCTTCATTTAAAGGGGAGAGAGGGTTTCTGCTGCCTGAATACTAACTGGGAGTTGCCTGCAGTCTGAGAGCAAAGTGCCCTCTTAGGATAATATGGTACTATGAAGTCTTCAAGAGGTGATGGGACTTCATCTGTGTGTGAGGGGGGGGGAATGCATTGTTGTTGCATTCTAACACTATGCTATAATGATAGGTAACAGGTAGCTTGGTATGTGGCTTCATAACTTTAATGGACTTAGAGCCTGTTGCTCAGATATCTACTGCATGTGGCTGAGATGCACAGCAATCTGGTTTGGGTCTTATTGTTCAAAGAAAAACATTTATGAAAAATATTGTATTAATTGAAAAGTTTCTAGTAGCTATTTGCGAAGGAAAAGCATCAGTCTTCTCTTACTTTAATTTCTGTAAGAGGATCAAATGGAAGAGCCTTTAACAGGTGGCCAACATTTTTTCATCTCCAGCATCCATGACTTAAACTCACAATCAACACCTAACATCAGAAGTGGTGAATAGTTGCAATGTGCTGTAGTTCAAATGTATTCTACTTTCTCACTTTTTCTCCTCTATTTCTATGCTTTATGGCTTCAACTTTTGAGGTGTGCCATGAATCCCCTTTAAGTGGGTTGGAAATAATCATGTTACACTGCTGAATGACTCAACTGCATCAAAAGAGTGTGCTGTTTCTCTAGTTCTATACAGGACATGGACACAAAAACAATCGCACCCTTGGGCAACCGGAACAGCTGTTAGATGTTGAAATGTTTAGCCAGCAGACCACCAAAATGAAAAGATTGAACAACAAGTGTAGAGAGTAGAGAACCGGGGCAGAGAAACTCTTTGAGGATGAATAGCTACTAGTGTTTACTATGTATGTACATGTCTGGACTTACTGATGTTAAAGAGTTCAGAGGGAATATGTACTCTTTCATAACAACACATTATAAAAAAATATTGTTTCTATGGCCAGTTTTTGTCAATACTACTTCCTTCCACTGTAAGGGCGTGGATTATAGAAAAAAACTGGATGAAAGTGGACTTAGTCATGGATGGTTCAGTGTACTGGACAGCCCAACAGTCTTACTCATTTTAGAATATATTCACACACACACACACACGCTTGTGTCGTCGTAATCCTAACCTCCCTTTTTCTGTGTGCTCCCAAACTGTCTCCAAGGACGGCTGATAATTCCCTCATCAGCATCTGACCTTATTCATTTTTAAAGGACACCACTGATCCCTCACAGCTCTAGTGCTTAGCAACAGAGCATACGGAGGAACAAAAGCATGGAAGAAGACATAATGTAATGAATTTTACAGACTGTGGATTTTGAAGAATTTTGACAAAAGATTTAATTGAAATATTGGAACCAGCTAGAAGAAAAGATGCTTATATGAAATTGCTTTAGGAATATTTAAGAAATGACGAGATTGGGGTACATCGATTCAGTGGCAATAAAACATTTGTGAAGCCTTTACAGTTATCAGGATTTCTAAATTTCTGAAGGTGTTTTAGTTTTGGATACCACGAGTGCCATGTCTCGTACAGAGAATAGTATTTTTGCATTACCAAAAATTTATCAGCACATAGCCAATGAACAAATAGCAAATTTCGCACACATGATGACTGTACTGTCCACACTTATTTATATTGTTCACTACAGGACATGGGGTCTACTGTATGTCAAAGCAACATACTTGCTGATTTTTCTCTGAGTGACAGCTGCCTGTTGCTGTTTTGGAGACAGCGCTGGAATCATTCTTTCCATCTCTGTCGCTGGTGTTGAGCTGTTGTGCTAAATATGCGTTTTCTCTCTTGGAGTTGAAGAAGAGCTCCTCACAGAGAGGTCTGAGCCTGGTACTGCACGGGCAGTCTGCAGGCACCGAGTGGAGCTGTGCTCACTCATTTCTACAAATTGTGTAATGTCAATAATGCATGAGTCAGCCAGTAGTATGGGGTACTGTGGTTTGTATTAATGTTACTATTATATATTGACAGAATTATTATAGTTTTGTACTTTCTAATTAGCTTTTTATTTTCATTTTATTTCGACTTTTTGTGTTTTAATTAAGTTTAGTTTCACTTAGTTTCCAAATTAGATTTTCTCACTTCAGTTTAGTTTTCTTTGTTTGAAAATGTTTAGTTTAGTTTTAATTAGTTTCAGCTTTTGTTTTAGTCTTTTAAATTATTGTGGTATGGTATGTAGGCACGATTTAGGAAAATCAGAACTGGTATTACAGTAAGAACACAGCCCTACAAACACATAGTTTGAGCTACATGTATGAAATTTGGCTCACACGTGTATCATGCTGAGGCGAACAAAAAAGTCAGTGGGACCACTGATGCAAACCCAACAGGAAGTCCGCCATTTTGGATTGAAGGTGCCATTTTGGCTCTAATTTTTCCATTTCCAGGCCTCGTACTTTTGCGAACTCCTCCTTGGGATTTGATCGTATAAGCTTCATATTTGGTCAGTGTCAACTACACACCTGGGCCATATTAAATTTTAGAGCTTTTGAGTTTTCAGGATACGGTGTGACCGTGGCGGCACGGCGAATTTTGATCATTCACCATGAAAATCTTATTGCCTCTCATTCTGTTATACATTGTCTGATCTGGACCAAAGAGCCAACATATAATAAGGATCCACCCCTGAAAAAATTTCAACTGCCACATTTGATATCAATGACAGCGCCACCTAGTGGGAACAGGAAATGTCATGTTTTACACTTTGGGGTACAGTATAGTGATGGGTGACGTCTGCAGACTCAAATTTCTCCAGGAAAGCCTTAAGGAGTTGGTCTTGGGTTACATTGAAAAGTGTGAGTTTTCACGAAAGGGTGTGACCCCGAAAGCATGGCGAACTTTGACGTCTTGCCATGAAGAAACAAATTAGTATAACTCAAAGAAAACCAGTCTGATCAGTATCAGACTTTACAGGCATGATGTCAGACCTGCCCTGAATAGATTGATATGCCCATTGTTAGGAATATGCAGAGCGCCACCTAGTGGGAACAGGAAATGTCATGTCTTTCACTTTGATAAACTGATTTTCACAGGTTCATCAGGTCCACCTCAAAAGTGGTAAATATTAACATTAGTCCCTCATGATGCTTCAGTAAGAAAATTGTGAGTTTAAACTGAACGGCGCACCCTGGTGGCAAGGCGGTTCACCATGAAAGATGAAGTGGCTTTTGAGGGGCTTGGAAAGTGCAAAAACTCTTGGAGTTTGGCCCACACCTCCAGTGTGATAAAGGCTTTGTTGTTATATTTTCATGGAATATTGTGAAATGGCTCCACAGCGCCCCCTACAAAATTTCAAAACATCAGCCCCTGCTGTGTTTCATCCATGAGGTTGAAACCTGGTAAGCTTATGGAAGATATCAAGATGTACAAAAAAGTCTTTTCAAGCAATATCCTAAATCCAACAGGAAGTCAGCCATTTTAAAATTAATGTGTAATTTTGGCAACATTTTCCCCTCTTTTCAGGCCTCATACTTTGACAAACTCCTCCTCATGATTTCATCAAAATGACGTGATCTCTGGTGCATGGAGTCTATAGACCTTTGTGATAATGAATTGTAAAGCTTTTAATGTTTGGCGAAACGGGGTGGTCATGGTGCCACATGGAGGTTCACTCACTAGCCAGAAAGTAGCAATCTGCTGTCACTCAAAAGCACAATGTCCAATCTCTCCCAAACGTGGCAGCCATGAGTCGAGAGTCGAGCTCGTAAATGTTCGATATGCCATTTGTCAGTCATGGTTAGAACGCCACCTAATGGGACGACTATAATCATCATCGAACGAGATGAAATTTTAGCTTGTGGTTCTACACATGATTTCCATCAATGTGACATCAGATCGGATGTGCTGGGTGTAGGTGTTGGGCGTGGCTGAACGCGCGGTGTGCGAGGGCCCTCTTAATGCTGCTTGCAGCTTTAATTTAATTAGTTTTTCTCTGGTACTTTGAACACTGAAGTGATGAGAATGAGAGATGAATTAGGTGGAGGAGGGAGGAGTAGGGTAAGGATATAAACATGCAAAGACAATGAAGTGGGGTCATGTAAGGGTTGGATACAGCACACACAAGATACACAAGGATACACAAGTTAGCTAGATCAAGCCAGATCAGCTAGAGCTTAACAAACAGCAGGTTGCTTGTAACTGTCCACTACATACATCACACGTAGTGTTTTTTATTTTACCAAATCACTGCATTTTTTGTAAATATTAATATTTTATTGTATTTATTGCTGTGCACGCTTATTATTTCTCTTTCTGTAGGGTTTCTTTGTGTATCTGTAATGTTAGATATAGTCGAAGTTTAATTTTGACATTGAGGTGAGATGCTTGACCCAACTGTTGTGTCTTATTTGTCAAATTTCACCAAGTGTTTAGCAAATGCAAGAAATAGTAAATATCAAAAGAATGCAGGAAAAATGAATGTGTTTGTGTTGTGATGGGGAAAGAGAGGAACAGTTTTCAGCAATTCTGTGTTAGAAGTAATGAACCTGTTTCTTCCTCTTCTCCTTTCAGCTTTGTTGCTGTCTCTTAATTCTTCTTCACTGTGTCTGTTGCTAGGCGTCACGCCCTGTGGGGGTGGGGTTCTGTGATGGTAACAATGGTCCCGGGCAGCCGCTATGTCTGCAGCGCTCACGCAAGAGAGGATGACTCCACGAATGACCGTGAAGAGCGAATCTTAGCAGTGCTGGGAATCATTGGGACCATTCTCAATCTTTTAGTGGTCATATTTGTCTACATCTACACCTCCGTCACCTAAGGCTTTCTGCTGGACTTGAGCATGGAGATGCTGGCACAATACTTTTACCAACACTGCCATCCCTCTCTTTAAGTATTTCTATACTAAGAGGGTTTGATTATTTGACGTAAGCGCTGACTTATGAGGATTGTTGGCAGTTTGATCAGCTGGATTGTAACTATTTTTATCTACACCTGCATCTACACTGTTTACTCCTTAAGACAGCTCTGCTCTGCTAGCTAAAGACTGCCTGCAGTTACAGAGGAGGAGCTTCATGTGGAATTGCCTGGACGTTCCTGTACTGTTCATATTAACTGTGTCATTTCTTTCCCCACAGTGTGTCCATTATGGCAACAGTGATATACTTGTATTTATATTGCTCCATGACTGTGGGCTAACATTTATGGGATGTCTCAGACAGCAGGAGAGGAGGTCATGATTGTCTTCGATTTAATGGTGTTCAAATTTGAAAGCCATGTTCCTTCCACACTTTTGTGCAAACTTAAAAAAAAACCAAAACACTGCCATTTATCTAAAAGGTCACAAAAACAAGACACTTTTGATTCAACCAGAACAAATGAGTTGATAAGAAAGGTATATGCTCCTAAAACTATTACTTGGGACCAAGATTGTTAAACTAATTATTATCATTATCAACAGCGGGATCCTTTAGCCTATCTGCTCCCAACACCCATAAATCTACTTGAACAGAACATCGATACTAACACACAAATAATCCAAGCGTCCAGTGAAATACCACTTTTATTAATTAACAGATTTCTTGAAAAAGTTTTACATGGACCTGACGTGTCCATACCTGAGCACACCAGAAGAAAGATTCCTGGCTGTGCTAGGAGTCATTGGCATTGTCCTTAACCTCCTGCTTCTAGTCTTTGTCTAGATATACACTTCTATCTGATACATCACAGTTTTTCTGTCAGAATACAGTGCTGTTTATCTATGATCACATTCCTCTAACTTACTACAATGATCACATCTTGCATTAAGGAGGTTATTTTATTGCACTTGTCTAAATTGGTAAACTGTGACATGGTTTATATCGCATATGGAGATTGCATCTCATTCTAGTTTGTAATGGAAATACAAAATGTGAAAATATTTGCTCTACAGTTGGTTTTTTATACAGTACTCTTACACATGTGTGAATCACGAGATGTTTACTTAAGCTTATATTGCTGTATTGAAATACTCTTTATAACGCTTTGACCAATATAACTCATTGAAGTGTTTCTGTTCATTCCACACGATTACCGATATTAAAAACACAAAGACATGAAACTGGATGACGTTTTAGCCTTTGCAGAAGCTTTGTACATCAGCAAAGATCCCTCTGTGCATAATTGGGGCCACAAAATGATCGTCTGTGTTGTGTTGCCATGTTTCTGTGATTGGATATGGAAACCAGGCACAGAGCAGCAACACAGAGTGCAAAGCATGAAAAAGAGACAATGTCACACAAATCAAGACTGTGTACTTTTGCAGTGCGACACAAAGGACTACAACAGTGATAAACAAACTGGTGAGAAACAGCATGGCTTGTCAGAAAAAAGAGGACATCAAATCTCTCTACAAAGCTTCACCATCTGTCTTGAAACTCGGAAAGGCACAAAAAACTCCCCGGGATTTGGTTACAACCTGTTCAATGGAGCTGCATGTCATTATGGATATAATTTTAGGTTTAAGAGCTGTGACTGTATTGGAGGAGCAAAGCAAAATGAAGCTGACAAGCAAGCAGGGAGGACTGGCTCGAATCTACACTTTATCCTCATCATTCTTTTCTCCACCAACAAGCTGACACCAGAGAAGACATAGTAACACGTGAGTCCCTGCTGTCATTTCATAGAGCACAGGAACCATTTATTTCCCAAAATGAATGACCAGCGACTCTGAGTGCTCTCTTAACTTTCTGAGATTTCTGTTGGCTTGTGTGGAAAACCTTGATATTTTATAATTTCTGCATATGATTACTTGTTACACTGTGTATGTAAGCTCTTAGGTTTAGTAGCAATTTGACATTGAGTGTTTTGTTTGGTTTGTTGTCAAGTAAATCCAAAAGTCACAATCACTATACAAGAAAATGTTTGGAATGAAACTCAGTGTAGATGGTTCTGTTGACCACAGTCTATTTTTATAAATTGTACAGGGTTCAGACAAGTGTGCCCACAGCCTATACTAAATACTGGATAATAAGTGGCCACCACAGACTAGCTCCAAAACTGAGTTAATCTCCAGGGAGTCCCATGGTAAAATGACCAAATTTACAACAGAAATGACCATGTCTGAATTGTGGGATTTAAAAAACCCTTCTCTTTAAAAAAGTAATTGCATAGGGGTTATTTTTTAAAAATATATAATTTACCTGTTTTAAATTGTATTAAGGCTTAAAGGCTTATTAGTGGCACAGCCACTTCGATTGGCAGGTGTGTGCAGACACTTGCTGCTGTATCCTGTAGCTGTATGCTAAGCTTCACCTCTGCTAGCCACAGAAAAGTACCTCTCAAAGTATATGTGGTGTTGGTGCCTTTTGGAATATTTTTAATGCAACTATCTGACAAATAACATGGCTTATTGAGAAGTTGATTACTAACAGCTGTCAAAGAAATCCACGCTGCAATTTAAGTGAGCGATATTCTAGCATTTTGTTGTACTATGCACTACTTTGCAAGTATCTGTGTATGTGTTATGCACCCATACAGTCTATGGATGCACCTTGCTAACCAAGCTTGCTAGCCTTAGCTGTATTACGCCACCCTCTCATCCAAACATGGTCACTTATGGCCAAGGAAAATGTATGTGTTGGCAACCAGAAAGCTAAAACCAAGGCTTTAAAATGGAACTTCACAAACCAATGAATGATTTCATGGTGGTTACATCAATCTTTCACATGCGGTGAAGAAAATTCATTTAAAGATGCATAAGCAACTCACATGAGAACTCTCTGAACTTCTCACTTGCACATTTACGCTTACACAGATTATGATTAGTATGTCTTTTCTTGCAAACCCCTCACTGCATTTTCCCCTGACCTCAAGTAGCTCATCAAACTCTTTCTGCAACATTATAACTGGAGGCTATAACCTATAACCTGTTTAATTATGTTACTGTTTCTTGCCCTGTTCATTGTGTAATCAATGGAATCAATGGACTACCTATAATAATAAAACCTACATTTTAATAAACTGATTTTTTTTCCTGTCGTTGTTTTTGAACAATTCAAGTTTTATGTCTGGCAAAGAGTATAAAGTATAAACCAAAAAGTCTTCACTTTTGTGCTCACACACCAGCTGCTTTCATATCAGTTTGTGGGTTTATCTCCACCTTTTATAGCACATAAGAACATTTTAGTGCTAGCCTACTTAGATCATTGAGACTTGCACCTTTATTTCCTGTCACATTTAATAATTTAGTTTGTATTTTAAGTGTGAGCTGAGACACAGAATGAGGCAAACCTTTGGTTTGATGGAAATCTGCTGTAACCCACTAAACATTCGACATTGGATAGACGTGCAGAACTTGTCTATATTGGGTCTGTTGGTCCATGACCAATTGTGGACATCTATATGACTTCCAAACTAGGTCCACAATTTGGGTGTCCAACCACGACCCGACTTGGACATCATTATGATGTTCAACATTTGAACTTTGGACTGGCTACATTTTTTTAAACATCATGTGGACATGCTGCGGGAATTTTACATGATTAATAAATATAATATTTTTGTGTTTACAAATATCAACATTGTTGTTATCCAAATGACACATATAAATACAGATTATATATACACTAGCATGATTGATTATGTGTTAGCCTATTGATTTATTCAGTACATGTGGGGGGTTTTCTGTTATTCTACATTTTCCAGATTTCTTTAACTGGTTTATTTATTTCAATTAATCAACATATTTGCTTTCAAGCACATGTATTGTGAAATTTTTAAATAGCATTGGCTGGTGTACTTTGCAAGTATCCTGCTTTATTGTGAAGAGATTTGTAAAAGGAAGTGAATGTGATTGTGATCGGTAGCAGGACTGAGAGAAGTTGCATTATAAAAACAAGATCTATATATGAGTTTGACATTGAAAAAACAACCACATTTGGACCATAAATAGCCTGTACATGGAGGTCCTACGGATGACAGCACTAGATGTTCAGTAGACATCGAAAGAAAGGTCTGGCATTATAAAACAACCCCTTCAGTAGACCAAAATTGTACCTCCAAAATTCACATATAAAAGACGTCACTTCACGCAGTGGGTGGACTGTGGCAAGGAAACTATGCAGAACAATGTGTGAACATAGTAATATGCCAAAATGCCAAAAGCAGCTCATGATTGTTTCCTCGGAGGGCGCTCTCTGCACCGGGGCTGTTATTGACCGTGGCTGCTGGGTCTCTGGGGTCCTCTCAGCCTGGTTGGGGGGCTCCTTTGCCTCCCTCCGGCTGTGTGCCCAGCCCGGAGGCTGCGGTCTGTGACCGGCTCCCGGTGCAGACGGCTCTCTGTTATAATGTTTCCTCACTTGGCTCATGCGAGCCCAGCCCAATTTTTACTCTTTAAGTGTGCGCGTGTGTGTATGTGTGTGTGGGTGGGGGTGGGGGGATATATGTGTATTGAGAGTGTGGGGAGTGAGTTGGAGGGTGGGGTGGGCTGCTTTTAACTATGTAAAGCACTTTGTGCTACATTTTTTCTGTATGAAAAGTGCTTTATAAATAAAGATTGATTGATTGATTGATGAGCCAATTAATTCATTAATTTATGTATTTTTTTTTCTTTAGGTGACTTAATTATATCTAGCTGTTTGTGTAGTGGTTGATGTTTAACCCAAACCTAATCCAGCAGTAAGAGAAAATAAAAATGATATTGGATCAGCAGGTAAAAGTAAAATGTAGGTGCAGGTGGAATTGGGGCAAAATCTAAAAAAAAGATATTACAAATATTACAAAGATAAAGATATTACAATGCAAAAGTAGCATTGCTGTGCCCATCACAGCATGCAAAGGAAACACTGCTTGTCCAACCCAGTATCATGGCAAGAGTGTAATAGACATGACGGTCCACCATTTCCATTTCACTTTTTAGGCAGAAGTTGCAGTACGTTGTAGTAAGCTGCAGTACCAACATAGTTAGATATTTTATTTCAAGCCAACATGAAAATAGTCACGGGAAAGTGTTTAAATAGACATTACTAACACATTTATATGTAAATATATATTAGCCACCTAGTTAAAAAATGTTTCTGCCATAGAACGACGGTTTGAAGTATACAGGGTGGGCCATTTATATGGATACACTGTTATAACATGGGAATGGTTGGTGATATCAAAGTCCTGTTTGTGGCACATTAGTATATGTGAGGGGGGAAACTCCTCAAGATGGGTGGTGACCAGTGCTGGTCAAGTTACTTGAAAAAAGTAATCAGTAACTAATTACTGATTACTTCCCCCAAAAAGTAATCCCGTTACTTTACTGATTACTTATTTTCAAAAGTAATTAATTACTTAGTTACTTAGTTACTTTTTAAAAACACGATTTACAACCTGAATAGGTGATAAAGTGATAGATCTTTCAGCCCAATTCTACTTTTTCTGCATAATCCATCATACAAAATGTAATCAAATGGAAAAGTCTCTTTTTTTAACTTGTTTTATCAGTTTTAATCTTTTAACTTTATGCATCAAGCAAAAATGTAATTATATGCAACATTCTCTGACTTGAATAAATTAGTTTAACATTTAAACCTATTTTCTACACATTCCAGCACATAAAATAAAAATATTTTTTGTGTTTACACTCAGTCTTTCAAATAAATGCAAGTAAAACACAGCAGAAAATAAATAAAGTCAAAGACTCAGCGGTCCTGTTGCTCTATTTTCACCTGTAAAGCAGGACTGCGGTAGGCGGAGGTTTACCCTGGTGCAGGTGTGCCGCGGTCAGTTGAAGAATCCGCGAGTTTCTCTGTGAATTTCCCATTACGTCGTTGCGCACTCGGTGCTTGCTTGGAAGTTTAGGTTTTTTTCGCTGTAAAAAGAAGTTTTCTTCCCACGCACGATGGACGCTAATGTTTTTGTCACTTTTTATGGAATCAAACTCAAAGTAAGGTCAGTACTTCCACGCTTTAAACGCTGCACGCTCATACTCTCTCCCACAATCGATATGTGATCCATTGTTGATCTGCAGACAGCTGTTGTCACTAACGGCGCACTGTCGTGAGACATTCTCGCAAAAAATCACGCAGAAGATTTTGTTCAGTGATGAGGCAAACTTTTATGTGAATGGTGAAGTTAACAAACAAAGCCACCGCTATTGGTCTGACACTAACCCACATTGGATGGATCCCTCCAAGACTGTTGGACCAACAAAAGTGATGGTTTGGTGTGGTATATGGGGTACAACGACAGTGGGTCCATTCTTCATCAATGGAAACCTCAAGGCCACTGGATATTTGAAATTGCTACATGATGATGTGTTTCCCTCTTTATGCACTGAAGCTGGCACGTTCCCTGAGTTTTTCCAGCAAGATGGTGCACCACCACATTATGGGTGCCAGGTCCGAGCATTCCTAGATGAACAGTTTCCTGGAAAGTGGATTGGTCGTCGTGGGCCAGTTGAATGGCCCCCAAGGTCTCCCGATGTGACCCCCTTAGACTTTTACCTTTGGGGTCATCTGAAGGCAATTGTCTATGGTGTGAAGAGACGTGATGTGCAGCACCTGAAACTACGGATACTGGATGCCTGTGCTGGCATTTCTCCTGCGGTGTTGCTATCAGTGTGTGAAGAGTGGGAGAAGAGGGTTGCATTGACAATCCAACACAATGGGCAGCACATTGAACACATTTTATAAGTGGTCAGAAACTTGTAAATAGAAAGAATAAAGTTACGTTGAAACCAAGCACACCATTGTTTTTCTTGTGACATTAGCAATAAGTTTGATGTGTCACATGGCCCTCTTCCTATTGAAAAAACAAAAGTTGTATCCAAGATGGCCGACTTCTAAATGGCCACCATGGTCACCACCCATCTTGAGGAGTTTCCCCCCTCACATATACTAATGTGCCACAAACAGGACTTTGATATCACCAACCATTCCCATGTTATAACAGTGTATCCATATAAATGGCCCACCCTGTATACTTCAAACCGTCGTTCTATGGCAGAAACATTTTTTAACTAGGTGGCTAATATATATTTACATATAAATGTGTTAGTAATCTCTATTTAAACATTTTCCCGTGACTATTTTATTGCGGTGTATCCATATAAATGACCCACCCTGTATTTCAGGGTCCTTCTAAACAAAAATAGCACAAGACTCAAACAGATGAAATATATGTAATATCTATATTTAACCTAACATGTCATATAATACTGAAATGTTGCATATTGGGATTTAAAATCTAACTGTTAGTGTGCAGCAACTAATGAAGACAATATACTGAGAGTAAAAAAATTATATTTGGAAAGTGGCCATGCCTTGGTCCAGTAGCTGGGCTTTATCTTCAGTGTCTGAATGCAGTTCAGTTTCTCAGTTGAGACCAGTTTTAACATGACAGGCTGATTGCTAAGTGGACCAATGAGAGGGTAGAGCCTGGAGGGTGAATCCTGGCCATCTGCTGTCCCTACAGACAACCATACAATCTTCACAATGTACAAACACACGCGCACATATGCACACACTTTCTTTTTAACAATGCACCTCAAACTCATTATTGCTTGTAGTGTAGAATGGGAATACTCTTCAGCACCATAGGAAAAACAAGTGGGACTTCTGTCTAATGCTCCAGGCAGTAATTGTTGACTCAGTATTGAAAACCATGAGGTTCAGACAAGCAAATGAGTCCATATTCAAAAATGCTCATTTTGAGTCTGAGCTCGTCACTGACTTGCAAGCACTGCTCTCATGCTTTTTTTTTTATGCTGCATGAGCTGAATTGATTTTCAGAATACATTGTATCCAGGCTGGCTGAGGCTAGACAAGAGACAATAATCTGGAGGATCACTGAAATGATATTGTTATTTCTGAGCAGCAAAGCTGAAGAATGTCAGGTTATGTTAGAATCAAAATAACTGACTGAAGACAAAAATAAAAAATACACACACATTTGCATGGGCAAGCTGAATTTCTTTGCCCATTTGTGCATAACAGATTGCAGTTGTACAGTATTTTCTGTGTTAGATGCAGCACAACTCCACCCAGAGGAAAAGGGTGAGAAAGCTCCTGGTGCATGGGTAAATAATCATTTGACTGCAAATTATTTTCTGAGTGAATTAACTGATGAACTCAAATAAGATATTGCTGGTCATTCAAACTGGTGACGTCTTGAACCATTACCCCACAATTCATAGTGGCTTTTTATCAGGAAGTTAAACCATCAAATAAAAGAAATAAAGTTGCACCATTTTGCAAATTTCTGATGAAACTGTTAAAAGAAAGATATGATACAATCTTTGAGAATTTAATTTCCCATGACATACGCAATCAGCAAAATAAGAGGGGCTACACATTTTGCAGAAGAAGAGTCTATCTGTAGGATTCACTAGACCATGGAAATTGGAAAAAAATTGGAAGGGACTGCAGACATTTTTCCAATGCTGGAATGAAGAACAGAAGTGAGAAATGCATCATATTTACATATTTAATTTACATATTTAATACCTTGCTTTTAAATGATTTAGCTTTTTTTTACAAAATAATTTTACATTATTTCTGTTCATTCCTAAATACTCAGAGATGTTTTCTGGATAACTCGATTAAAATCTATCCTTGTAATAGGAAATCTGAAAAGAAAGTCAGGGGCCACCGCAACTCCTCCATATTCTTTTTTCCAATTTAGTAAGGCTCCTTTAAATGACTTGGAATAACTAAATGAAAAATCTAGTCTGGCTGTGAATTTAAAGTTTCACTTTTTATCAGCCATATTCAGCTTGGTGGTTTGGTACTGTGTTAACTTTAGGTCCTCTGGGTTTCTTTCTTTCTGGTTTATTCTTCTGGTTTGTCTGTAGGATGCATCCTAATTGTGTTATCTTAAATGCACTAGGAGTCAGAAAATAAGGTTATCACCCACATAGTAGAGCTTTTTTTAAGTAGCTGCTTTGGCAGACCTGTGCTGTTGTGTGCAGCCATGTTCAGCCAGCCATATAAACTAACAGTGTGTCCTCGGGCACCCCATGAGACAGCCACTGAGCTAACTAATATGGGTGCTGCCCTCTACACACACACACACACACACACACACACACACACACACACACACACACACACACCAATACATGCCCTAACAGTCTCATACACACCAGTCTGTGGTCTCCAGCATAGCTGTGACCACAGCTCCAATGTATAATCCAGTGTGATCTAATAATAAAGTGTCTGATTTCTCTGTTACCATTCTGTCTTACCCTCTGCACCACAAACATTTATGCTCTCTCCTCAGTGCCTTGGTCCGTTGTTTGATGTGTTCCTATTTTAGCCTTTAGTTAGTTTGCCAGTTCAAGCATGAACCCCATCTCTGGCTGCGAGCCTCAAGCCATTGTCAGTGAAACAAGAAAAGATGTTTTATGTAAACAGTAATATAATGTCCTACTTGCCTGTTGAGTGTAACAATTCCTTCACAAATTCGCCCAGCCTGGAAGGAATATACCCACTGAGTCATGTACTTTTAGGTTCA
Source organism: Maylandia zebra (assembly GCF_041146795.1). Classification (NCBI taxonomy): domain Eukaryota; kingdom Metazoa; phylum Chordata; class Actinopteri; order Cichliformes; family Cichlidae; genus Maylandia; species Maylandia zebra. The sequence continues at coordinate 19,326,806 of NC_135180.1, forward strand.
TGTTTATTATCTCCAAGCCATTTTGAATGCACTTAGGTTGCTGTTTAATGTGCAAGTTACAGTGTGTCTGACAAGATCTAAGTTATTTACATCATATTCTACTTTCAAACTTCAGAACATTTCCCACTTGGAGCAAGAAGAGAAATAAACAGATTATTGTAAGCTAATCGCTATTGTTGAACTGATTTGTTAAAACTCTAACATAAAATGCAGTTCTTAACAGGGGTCACACAGTAGCTCATTCGTGTTTAATGCTAATATACCAATAGTTATTTGGGTGTACATGTAATTAAAGCATAGATTAGCTTATACATTCTGTATGTAAAAATCAGAAAATGTAACCTTAACATTACTAACTTATGATCATGATGTTAATATCTCAATACTACTACTTTGTCTACTTCTATTTAAATAATAGAATAATAATAGAATAATAATAATAATAATAATAATAATAATAATAAATATTTCTTAGAACACACTTACTGATTACCTTTTAGAAACTTCATGATCAGGTCGGTCCTATGGTGTTTATCTTCACAGGCCCTTTTCTGGCCCAGGGCGTCTTTGCTGTCCTTTTCCCCCAGATAAAATCAAGAGTTGATACTTTTACTGCTACGAGGCTCTAAACCAATAGGGGAACACACAGAGTTCCTTTCTTTTTTCTTGTTCTTAAAACACACAAACCACAGTATGGAGTACAGATCAGCGTTTACCTAGGTCAAGAATTTCCTCATACTAAGAGTCTGTGCTGAATTTTAAGCTACAGATCAATTAAAGAGAGTAAATAGCCAAACTGATGATTAATCCTCAGTCAAAGCCTTGTTTCACAATACAGGGAGAGTGCATTATTTAAACTCTTACATATATTATCACATTTAACCTAAGACATACAAACATAACAGTCATTATGATTTAATATATTTTATTGAAAGTAAAATTCACCAGAACATTTTGGAACTGCTGGGATTTATTACATAACCGTGTATGACCATTACAACCATTAAACCCTTTCCTCAGTGCTACCTAATAAGAGAATTCCCCCGACCTACTCTCCAAAATTCAACTTCAATGAATACTTTAAACGGAAAACAAAAACAATTTCTTTAGTGGAAATTAGTCAGCGTATTTAAAGCTGTGGTAGGAAACCTTTAGTGTGTGGAACTGTGTTTCCCAAACCCACTTAAATGGCAGCTAATCTAGCTAACATGATGAGCCCTTAATGTTTAGATGGTTTGGTCATATTTCAGGTGCTTGTGGTTGCAGGTGAGGATATTGAGTCTGTGTCAAAGCGCCCTCTGACCTCTGAAAGGTCAGCTTTGGACTCTGTCACCACTGTCCCATAAAAATACACATTTTGTGTACAGTTTCAAAGTTTAAAAATGTCATAAAACAACAGTTTTCCTTGGTTTGACCTTACAGAACCCTGTGCAACAGTACAGGATTTTAATGTATTGTTAATGTATATGTTTAACATTTAAATGTTTAAAGCTGTTTCATGTTTAAATTTCCAATCTGTAAAATTGCAATGTTGTCATTTTGAAAAGAGTGTTTAATTGAGAAGGCTATTTCGTATTCGAACTTACATAACGACACTGTTAGCTGATAATAAAGCGTTATCAGAAGGGTTACGGAAAGAAAACTTAAAAGGTTCAAATTTCTAATGCTATTTAGCACATTTGGTTTAATAATGCAGTGAGCTGTCGCAGGAATTATAGGGGGACGTGACGCTCATCGGTAATGCTGTTTTTCTCTCATTACTTTGCAGTTGCAGTTTTGTGGTGTTTTTTTAGTGTTTGCCCCCGTTCCAAATTACTTATCACTCATGAGTCTTCAAAGCCTGAAGCTCAGTCAGCACAGCTGTGACTGATGAATACACACACTCAAACAAACCAACACACACACTGAGGAGAGACAGATAATAGATATTTAGAGGTGGAAGAAATGAGTCTTTCGCTGTAAAGCTTGTTCCTCACCTAAAGATTGCAGATTTCACATCTCTTGGGTCTCATTATTCTTGTGTAATTTGTTTCCTAGGAGAGCCCCTGATCAATTAATGGGATCGCTTTTCTCACTCCCTGTAAGGTCTGCTAAGTCTGTCTTAGCAAAGGAAAAGGTAAACAGTAATTATGCTAAAGTTACGTCCCCACATGACAGCTACGCGAAGGGGGTGGGAGATAGTAACAGTTGGATCCGGGTTGAAATGAAAAGGACACCAGGCAGAGGAGTTTAACAGAAAATAAATCTTTATTATAATTAATTAACCCAATAATCATATAAGCAGTAACTTCAACTAAGAAAACAACAAGGATTCAACAGAAAAAGACAGCAACGCTGCTATTAGCAATAACCAGGCAGGCCAAACCAAGAAATGGAGGCCACCGTCACTTAAGCAAAACCACTGCCCAGTTGACCTACTCACAACAAGCCACGCACGGTGGGGCTGGTCACACACAGCAGGCCTTTTCCACACCTAGACCAGACTCACACACTGACCAGCACCCCACACCCACACTGCTCTCCTCCAGCTTATATCACCTCTGGAGGGTAATTGGTGGTAAACGAGGGCAGATGAGCAGCAGGTGTGTTCTAAAGGAGAAGGCAGGGACAGAGAGAAACAGGGGAGGGGCAATAAAGACGGAGGAGGAGAGCAGCACTAGAGCTTAGATGCAAGCTGCCGTTAAACTTGACTGAAGAAGACGAAGAAGAAGCACTAGAGCTTCTTTCTCTATGGTGGAATAGTTTAGCTGATGGCGCTTGAACTTTACAGAATAGTAGCAGACTGGGTGACACACATCCTCTGCGTCATCCTGTAACAGCACTGCACCAGCTCTGGTGGCACTGGCGTCAACTTCCAGTTTAAAAGGCTGAGAGAATTTGGGGGCTGCCAGAACCGGGGCGCTGCAAAGGAGAGATTTTGCAGACTCAAATGCATGCTGGCATTCCCCTGACCACTCAAAAGGGATTTTGGGGCTACATAGCTTCGTCAAAGGGGCCACAACTACTGCAAAGTTCTTGCAAAAACAGCGATAGTTTGCAGTCATGCCCAAGAACCGCTTTAGCTCCCTCGTAGTGGTTGTGGCCGGGTAGCTGAGGACAGCCTCGACTTTCGCCTCCACCGGGCAAACCTGCCCAAAACCCACCTGCTTTCCCAGGTCCCCATCCCAGGTCCCCATCAGCCAGAGTTTCGGGTGTGTTAACACACCCGAAACTCTGGCTGATGGGACCCACACCCAGTTTCACACCTTGGCTCAGGCGATTAGAGGATCATCAGGGGGTCCTTTTGTCCCTCCGTGGGGGGAAACTCCCACTAGGTTTATATCTGGGACTCTCCACCATTTGACCTTAGAACTGAAGAAGCTTCTCAGATGAGAGGTGAAACGTCTTCAAGCAACTTAAAGAATTCCAGACGCTTTTCTTTGCAAGCTCCTTTGAGAACTGTAGGTTGCTGTGCTGGCAACAATCTCATGGACTTCTCTATCATAGTAGGGTTTCAACATGTTAATGTGGCACAGGCGAGTTTTCCTCCTGCGTTCTGGGGTACTGAGGACATAATTTGTTTCAGACACCTTCCTTACTATAACATATAGTCCCGCAAAACGGGCTGAAAGGGCAGAACCGAGAACCGGTAGAAACACTAAAACTTTGTCTCCAGTTTGAAAATGTCTTTTCACAGCCTTTCTGTCATACCATTTCTTCATGCTTGGGGTGCACACAGGGCCTCTTTTGCTAATGAGGTAGCACGTTACCTGCGATCCCTACACGTCTTCACAAAATCTGCCACGTTAGTTTTTGGGACACCCCCGCTAAGGAACCTCTCTTTCAACACCTTTAGTGGGCACCGCACATCACGGCCAAACACAAGGGTAGCTGGGCTGAACCCCACGGACTCCTGCTTAGCATCGCATATCGCAAACACCACAAAGGGGACACCCTCATCCCAACTTCTGCCCGAGTCGTGGCAGTACTTTTTCAGCATGGCCTTAAGTGTTTGGTGCCAACGCTCACGTGCACCCTACAACTTTCAATTCAATTCAATTCAATTTTATTTATATAGCGCCAAATCACAACATAAGTCGCCTCAAGGCGCTTCATAGATACAGAGAAAAAAAACCCAACAATCATATGACCCCCTATGAGCAAGCACTTTGGCAACAGTGGGAAGGAAAAACTCCCTTTTAACAGGAAGAAACCTCCGGCAGAACCAGGCTCAGGGAGGGGCGGCAATCTGCTGCGACCGGTTGGGGTGAGAGAAGGAAGACAGGATAAAAGACATGCTGTGGAAGAGAGACAGAGGTTAATAACAGATATGATTCAATGCAGAGAGGTCTGTTAATACATAGTGAGTGAGAAAGGTGACTGGAAAGGAAAAACTCAATGCATCATGGGAATCCCCGGCAGCCTATGTCTATTGCAGCATAACTAAGGGAGGATTCAGGTCACCTGGTCCAGCCCTAACTATGCTTTAGCAAAAAGGAAAGTTTTAAGCCTAATCTTAAAAGTAGCGATAGTGTCTGTCTCCCGAATCCAAACTGGAAGCTGGTTCCACAGAAGAGGGGCCTGAAAACTGAAGGCTCTCCCTCCCATTCTACTTTTAAATACTCGAGGAACAACAAGTAGGCCTGCAGAGCGAGAGCGAAGTGCTCTAATAGGGCGATATGGTACTACAAGGTCGTCAAAGGAGCTTGCAAAGAAAAGCGTCTGGACTTCTTTAAGTTGCTTGAAGACGTTTCACCTCTCATCCGAGAAGCTTCTTCAGTTCTAAGGTCAAATGGTGGAGAGTCCCAGATATAAACCTAGTGGGAGTGACCCCCCACAGAGGGACAAAAGGACCCCCTGATGATCCTGGGAAGGGATCTCAAAACTGGATTATAGATGGCAGAGAGTTGGTGTCGTAAACCCCCGCCTCTGTTCAAAGATGGTCGCTCTCTGCCTCTATAGATGGTCAACTCTCTGCCATCTATAATCCAGTTTTGGATTATAATCTATAATCCAGTTTTGAGATCCCTTCCCAGACGCCTTAACGCCCACTCACATCCTGGGCCATCTGACCTCAGGAATTCGCATGATAAGGTGGGGCCAGGTTTCACAATGAACACACCCGAAACTCTGGCTGATTGGGACCCACGCCCAGTTTCCCACCTTGGCTCAGGCGATTAGAGGATCATCAGGGGGTCCTTTTGTCCCTCTGTGGGGGGTCACTCCCACTAGGTTTATATCTGGGACTCTCCACCATTTGACCTTAGAACTGAAGAAGCTTCTCGGATGAGAGGTGAAACGTCTTCAAGCAACTTAAAGAAGTCCAGACGCTTTTCTTTGCAAGCTCCTTTGACTACGATGACCTGGATGACTGAGAACCTTCACAGACGTACTACAAGGTCATTAAGATAAGATGGGGCCTGATTATTTAAGACCTTGTATGTGAGGAGCAGGATTTTGAATTCAATTCTGGATTTAACAGGAAGCCAATGAAGGGAAGCCAAAACAGGAGAAATCTGCTCTCTCTTTCTAGTCCCTGTCAGGACTCTTGCTGCAGCATTTTGGATTAACTGAAGGCTTTTCAGTGAGTTTTTTGGACATCCTGATAATAATGAATTACAGTAGTCCAGCCTGGAAGTAATAAATGCATGAACTAGTTTTTCAGCGTCACTCTGAGACAGGCTATTTCTAATTTTAGAGATGTTGCGCAAATGGAAGAACGCAGTCTTACATATTTATTTAATATGTGCATTGAAGGACATGTCCTGGTCAAAAATGACTCCAAGGTTCCTCACAGCGTTACTGGAGGCCAAGGTAATGCCATCCAGAGTAAGAATCTGGTTAGATACCATATTTCTAAGCTTTTCAGGCCCGAGTACAATAACCTCAGTTTTATCTGAATTAAGAAGCAGAAAGTTAGCGGCCATCCAGGTCTTTATGTCTTTAAGACATTCCTGCAGTTTAACTAATTGGTGTGTGTTATTTGGCTTCATGGACAGATAGAGCTGGGTGTCATCTGCATAGCAGTGAAAATGTATGCTATGTCTTCTAATGATACTGCCTAAGAGAAGCATGTATAATGTAAACAGAATTGGTCCTAGCACTGAACCCTGTGGAACTCCATAATTAACCTCAGTGTGTGAAGAGGACTCTCCATTTACATGAACAAATTGGAGTCTATTAGATAGATATGATACAAACCACTGCAGTGCAGTACCTGTAATACCTACAGCATGTTCTAATCGCTCTAATAGGATATTATGGTCGACAGTATCGAATGCTGCACTAAGGTCTAGCAGGACAAGCACAGAGATGAGTCCACTGTCAGAGGCCATAAGAAGATCATTTGTAACCTTCACTAAAGCTGTTTCTGTGCTGTGATGAGCTCTGAAACCTGACTGAAACTCTTCAAATAAACCATTCCTCTGCAGATGATCTGTTAGCTGTTTGACAACTACTCTTTCAAGGATTTTTGATATGAAAGGAAGGTTGGAGATTGGCCTATAATTAGCTAAGACTGCTGGGTCTAGAGATGGCTTTTTGAGTAAAGGTTTAACTACAGCTAGCTTGAAGGCCTGTGGTACATAGCTGATTATTAGAGATAGGTTGATCATATTTAAGATCGAAGAATTAATTAATGGCAGGACTTCTTTGAGCAGTTTTGTAGGAATGGGGTCTAAAAGACACGTTGATGGCTTGGAGGAAGTAATTATTGAAGTTAACTCAGAAAGATCAATTAGAGAAAAAGAGTCTAACTTAACATCAATGGTACTAAGAGTAGCTGTAGATAATATTACATCTGTGGGATGATTACTGGTAATTTTTTCTCTAATGATAAACATTTTTTTTTTTTTACAACTCTGGGTGATAAGCACTGGACACAGAATAAGAAATGCCAAGGGAGATTAAAGTCAGTTTAAATGCTCGGGATAGAAGTTAGTTCCCTGGTCTGTTTGTACTGTTTTTGGGAGACCAAAGGTAGTAAAAAATTTGATTAGTGCCTTAGTAATGTTTGCAGTGGTGATCCTCCGCAGAGGAATTGCTTCAGGGAACCACGTGGATAAGCACATTATGGTCAATAAAAACTGATTACCTGCCCGTGTTCTTGGCAACGAACCAACACAATCGACCAAAACGTGTTCAAATGGCTCACCAACAGCAGGTATTGGACATAGTGGGGCGGGGGCACAGTTTGGTTTGCCCACTAGTTGACACGTGTGACAGGTATTACAATACCTTGCAACATCTGCCGGCCAGAAGAAGTGCTGCAGAATATGGTCATATGCTTTAGTTATCCCCAAATGTCCTGACCATGAATGATCATGGGCTAATTGTAGCACATGCTGACGCAAACTAGCCGGGACCACTATCTGTTGGACCACACTACAGTCCTCCCCTGGCTTTGAGGTCCACCTGCGCATTAACAATCCATCACAAACAAAAAATGTCTGCTTCCTGTCTCCTGTCGGACCATCACTCTCATCTACGGCAGCAAAACATTTGGCTAATGACAGGTCCTCTTTCTGAGCAATCATAAGGGCCTCCCGCGTGAGGAGCGGGGGGGGGCTGCGGGTTCAGGAGCAGGCTCAGCTACCTCTTGAGCCAGTTCCTTGGCATCAGGACCTGCCTCCTCCTCGGAGGGCATCACATCCTTTTCCAAAATAGAGCCAACCACCGACTCTGACAAGTCAACCACTTCTCCCTGCCGATGGGCGTGTGACCAGGTAAGAACACCTACAGGAAATACATCCGGGTGGTGCCGGCTTAAAGCATCTGACAAAGGCCTGAGGTCAGGAGTCTTCGTGACCTCTGGGGTAGGATAAACCTTCCCACCTGCAATGTCATTGCCCATTATAAAATCCATGCCATCAATCGGGAAGCAAGGACACACGGCCACAGGAAAAATATAAATGTGAAAGATGTAACAACTCTCAACATTTTTAGTCAAGTATTGTAAATTTGTTAAAGATTGATACGATAAAATAGAAGAAAAGTGCACATTGTCTACACAAAATAGCATGTTTATTAGGCATATTCAGTTTCTTTGTTGCCATACATTTATGGTTGGACTGCATTACTGTTAACCAGATCCAGATGATTAATTATTAATGCAAGTGTTCTCATGTCAGCACTCATCTGATTTCTATATACTTGCACATTTAAAGCATATGAATTTATTTAGGATTGATTTAAGTAAGAGCAGAATCAGTGACCAAACGTGCGACTGGTTAGATACTGTCTCTTGTGGTTGCATTTGGTTTAAGTAACAAGGCCTGAAGGAGTTAGACCACGACCCTAATTGACACCTCACCTCGGGTTGAAATACACCCCCAGTGGATCTTTATTTCAGAGGTTCATCAGCGGCAAAAACTGCTCGTGATGGCAATCTGCACTAGGCTGTGTATATCTGCTCCTTTCACCTTCATAGTTTAAGGTGCAAAATGAAGACCAGTGTACTAAGGAAGCAACGGCACTTAAAGAAGGGGATGTTTTCAAGCAACAGCAGCTGGTAGATTGAAACATCCCCAAAATATTGCATTTCTAAAGTGTTCTTAAACATTATTCATTCACGAATCCCCAGATAAAAAAAGCAGACTTATCTATCATACTCATACATGAATGCAAGTGAAATCTGTGATGTCACCATGAAATATTTGAGGCCCTTCACTCCCATGGTAACATTACCCAGTGGACACACACATCCACACACATCCACACACTCATGCAGCAGCAAGCCAACTTTACATGACCTGACACAGAAATAGTGGCAGAGCAGCTGAGCAGCTTCTTGGCCTTGTGTAGCAGTCTGTGATGCACGACGCACAAAACAAAACCAGAAAAACCAGCATCTCTTTATTCGCTCACATTACAAGACCTGTGGGTCCTCGGAGCCCTGGGAGAGGAGGATACAAGTGGCTTTAAATCTGAGAGCAACCGGTCGCGCACGCAGTCCTGCCAGTCGTCATCTCTGTGAACATTTGGATCTATTTGCTTTGGGAGTGGATTGTCATTGACGTCGAAGTAGTTTTTATTGCTCTCTGAGGGATTCTGAAGCGTGAAAAATGGAGCCCGGTTTGGAGCCAAGGGACGACAGAGGAAAGAGAACACCAGAAAGAAACACCAGAGAGGTAAAGTGCACAAAATTATGAGTATTTTATTTTCCCCAAAGGAAAGGTGACTTATGTTTATAAACTTTAAGAACAAAATATATTAAATAAATAAAAATTTTAACTCCTCAAGACTGTTTTTTTTTTAAGATATCACTTTTAAAAGACAGAGAAAGAAACTAAAGTGTGTGCTAATAGGCACCTGAGTGCAAATGACAGAATGTAATTGAATAGCTCATATGGGTCAAATAACTTACATGAGACATATTTATTATATTCAATACAAGTGGGACATAAAATGTGTACAGATACAAACCTACATGTGAACAAATCATAGATACAAAAAAAGAATATAATACTTCTTACTGCATGTCTAATAAAACAAACAAAAAAACTTAGATACAACTTTATCAAATGTAAAACTTTTCGAGACATGAAATGTGTCCAGATGTGGAGCTAATTACAAGGAACGGAATAGAACCGAATAGAAATGTTTTATTTGATCAGAGGTCTGGTTTGTGGCTGGTGTAATGCATGTGACAATGACGCCATCTGGTGGCTGATATATGTCACATCCAATAGAAATCTTGACTTTTCGTTGTGGGAGAAGAAGGTAAAATAAATACAGCTCAGCTCTATCAAAAATTTAACATCTTCCAAAATTAGTGCAGGAATTTAAAGTGTTACATTTTGGGTATAATTAAATCTAAGTCCAGACTTCTGAGGCAGAAGAGCTCCTACTCCTCCTTCAGGCTGATTCAACCTCGCTGCCATAATGAATGCTTCAGGAAATCATTCCTGCTGTTCTCTATAAATCTGTATAATAACTCTTTATTCTGATTGGTGAACAGCTGTCAAGCATCGGATCCCAAACATAATTTTGTATTATACCTTCATGGAGCTGTTTGTCATAGATTTATAGTGTACAAATTATTTATTATTCAATTTGCACTTCTCTCTTACACAGTGCTAGCTGTTTTTACTGTTTTTAAGTAACTTTATTTTTTCATTCTGCGTTTTTTACAACTGTTGTAAATATGTAAATTCCTGCGCTATCTCATAGTATAAGACCCTTACTGGTAGATTCTATTCTATAGATAGATGGCCTACAATCTGTCAAAAATAAGTCCAACATATCTCTTATTAATGATGATTGAGCCAGAGAGAACATCCCAAACACAAAGTAGAAGCTGCAATCGGTTTTTGGCAAAGTGACTTTTATATCTTTTATTTATCTGGGTAAAAAGTCTCTTTAAGATTAAAAGTGTTTTTTAAGAGAGATCTGGCCAAGAGGGCGGCTAAAGTTGTAACAAATATAACAAATATATCACAATTTTATAAGCATTTAAAAAAAAGGACTATATTAATGATAATGTGGGTACAATAATGCAGAGATAAAAAAAAATACTTCCAAAACAGATCATTTGTTTATTATATATATATAACCCCATTCATAAATCCTCTTCAATACAGTCAACTGACTAATAGCAGTAAATATATTAAACATAAAAACCCCACACATACCTGTGCTTTCCCTACTCTGTTTCCATTCTGCACAGCGGCGACTCACTTTACTGTACATCTCTGTCTTTCAGGTGTCGGACGATCTTGTATGTGCAAATCATCAGTCAGTAATGTGCAAGGTTGACCCTGATCACCTGCTCGGCCTTGTGGGCATTGTGGGCACAGTGCTCAACCTGCTGGTTGTGGTGTTAGTGTACATCTACACCCCTGTCTGATGCAACTACAAACACACCAAACAGAAGGATTTATAGCTCTTGCAAGAGTCCTGTCTTTTGATAATGTTTGTGTTACATTATTGATATTAAGGAGAATAATTTACTGGTAATCACTTATATAAAGCCGCAGCTGTAATTACAGAAGTTCAATTGCACAAAGTGACAGATGTTCCGCATATGATCTTTCTTTGCAAATTGCGTCTGCAATGTTACCACTTTATTTCCAGATTCATTAAGAATTGTAGAGAATTACACTGCAATTATTAGAAAATCAACAGGATCAAAGAACATTGCTTTTATACTGTATGGATGTTTCCTGCTTGTTTGATGTGGTTTTGTAAACTGAATTTTGCAAATAAATTTGTCTTTGCACACCAACAGAGCAGTATTCTGGTGTATATTTGCATTTATTTTTTGAAGCAAACATTCATTTTTTATATACACAGGAAGAAATAACCCAATTTTTTATTTATAGCTGCAAGCCTACTTCTTTGACCCATCACAGAGGACTGGCAAACAGCAGGGAAAGAACAGGATGTGCCTCATAAAAAAATCATCAAATAGTGACATAAAAACAGTGTTGGAGGGAACAAGTGGATCCTCTCCAGTTCTATGTAAAATATAAATCCAAGTGTAACTCTGCAAATCAAGAAATGACAGAACTATCGTAACTCCATTAACGAGGACGGCTAGCATTAGAACAGGTGTAGTGTGTGATTGTTAAATCCATGTATGTACACGTACTGCATTTTTTAGATAAAGAAGCCAGCGTGTTATTTTGTCCAGCTCACTCTGGTATTCGGAGAAAATATACCCATAACAATGATCAAACATCACAATATGTTTGTTTTGAAAGAAACAATTTAAGGTGCAGGAGCAGTAGAATTATTTAAATGATTAATGTTTATATCAGGCAATATCTGATAGCTGGTGATGATGTCAATCTTTTCAGAAACAGCCTTCAGGTCGTCCAGGATTAATCTGATGCTGTGGGACGCGTTGATGATGGCGCTCTGCGATGCATTCAGCTGTGATGTTGCACTGCGCACCTTTCACATAAAAAAAAGAAAAAGCCAGATAACTTAATATTCTGAATTTGCAGAATCTATGTAATCAGCGAGTTAACTACTAGTCAGACAAAATATTTACATCTGTTCTACTTTTTATCATTTGAAGTATCACTGTATTATCCACGGGAGACCGTCCTCTCTCCCTTTCTCTTCGCCCTACTTCACAGACATCTACTACCTTCAGAAATTTTCTGATAACTCTACAGTAGTAGGATGTATGGGTAATAGACGGCAATGAGGAAGAGTACAGAACTGAAGAACCTTGTGACGTCGTGTAAGCAAAACCATCTGCAACTTACCTTTGCAAACAACCCTATTCCCCTTCATAGGGTCTGTGCCGAAACAGTAGAGGATGACCAACACCACGGTGCTCACATTGTCAATTAATCGGACAGAAGCCATTTCTATTTTCTCAGACGATTGAGGCCCTTTAACATCTACTGGACAAAGCTCAGGATATTTTATAAGTCTGTGGTGGCCAGTGACATCCTCTATTCTGTGGTGTGATGCAGAGTTGGTTTGAGGGTAGCGGATAATGACGGACTCAGTAAATGGATCCACCAAGACAGTAATGTTCTGAGTGTGGAGACTCTCTGATACAGGTTTTAGAAAAAAACCAGGAGGGCAGGCCAAGTTAAAGTCAATAATGGACAGTCTTTTAGCACCCTCTACATATCGCGCTTGAAGAGTCACAGGAGCATGTTCAGTAAAATACACTTTTAAGCATTATGCACCACAGAACTCCATAGGAAGTCCTTTCAACTTGTGACCATCATCCTTCATAACTTTTCCTTATGAGATTTGGACTAGTTTCACTTCTAATGTCTTCTGTAAACTGTATATAGCATTATTTGATATTTGGAATATTTGAAAAATGAAGTTTTACTTGTTTTACTTGTCTAAATACATATCCCCGCGACCCTGAAAAGGATAAGCGGAAGCGAATGGATGGATAAATATCAACCTACCTCCCTGCTGGCACTGCCATAGACTTGTTGTAGTGTCTGTCCCACATCAGCATACAGTCGGCTGTTAGACTCCTGCAGCTTTTGTTGTAACAGGGTCTCACCTGAAAACAGAATTATGTGCTGAAGTTACTCAGAGCAAAACTAGATTGGTCTTTAAGTTCACTTTTAAATTTGTGACGAGACACTGTAAAGGCCCACTTCCAAATCCTCTCAAAACTGTCAAACACATCTCAGTGTTGTTAAAACAAAGCCGATACATATGAGACAACCTTGAAATTGTTAACTAGTAAGAAAAGACTAGTATGCATAGTCTTGGATTGGGTTGGCCGTACTTTCACACAATAAGCACTGGAGTTTTTATTCATCTTTACCGTGTGGCCTGTGTGAGGGGCTCGGTCTGTCTTCCACTATGGAGTGCATGTCAGGGTGGTCTCTAACTACAATTAGAGGAGGGAGGTCTCTCTTTAATATCTGAGCGCTGTCATGGGTCCCAGGAGCCTGCTCCGGGTCACCCTCGCTGTCCGTTTCAGACGCCTCCCCTGGAACCTGAAAGCATCCATAAAAAAGATACAAAAAATAAATTAAAATGTAGATTCATGGCTGAATCTAAATTTTAATTCACTGGCTGAAGTGCATAAATCACTCTCAAAACCACGCATACAGGATAACGCATGCAGGACAACCTTGGCTCCGACCGAGGGAGTCAGAGAGGTGATGTAGACTTCATCATCGGAGTCTGTTTCAGACGCTTCGCCCTGGACCACTATCGGGTACCTGCCGGCCATGACTGCGAAAACATAAACAACATCTTACTTCAGGTTTATTCAGCTAGAAATAGCAATGCCATTAAATGTGTCTTATATAATGCAGACTTCATTGAAATGAAAATAAAAGTCACAAACCTTCCCTGAAAGACCAAAACACAAATCACATGAGCAACAAGGAAGTAGCAACGGACGTTTCATGCCTATTGGACATTCAAGACATGACGTTTCAGCCCAGAATAGGATGATAGCGCTCACGAGTCTGTTTGTACATCACACCGGCGTACGTCGAAAGTTAGCGCCGGCTGGTAATAGCTTTCGGAGAAGCTGGACGTTTGTTATTACATATTACACGAAAACAACTGTTTTGTTTTATTAATAACAATTTTATCACACAATTTTGGTTGTTGTGGCACATGAAATACATATGTTTTCTCCATGTTACCAGTTTTAGGTTAGAAACTCCTAACTCCGCGTGTGTACAACTTAAGGAATGAGCTGGCCGTTATATCGAGCGCCAACCAGGAAGCAGACTTCGTGCGCTACAGTCACTTTACAGGTACTGTCAATTTACAATTTCAGCTGGTTTAATTTAGATTAAAGAAATGTATGACATACGTTAATATGATACCTCCTTCTCCAGAACTTTCCATATACGGGAGTAATAAAAATAGTTATTTTCAGCGTGGGGGGCAGTGTTAGTGAACCGTACTAGCTGTTTGGCGCTAACCATCTTAGCTTCCGTTAAGCTGCTGCTCGGTATTTTCATATTTATTGCTGGTTTTGTCTGTTGGAGCACATTTAAGCCATCGGACTGTCACTATTGTGTGTTCACCAGGGATGGCGGACGAGACTCTGTTTGAATTTCTCCACATGGAGATCGTGTCACATGTTTACAAGGAGCAGCAATCCAGCAAAGGAACCATGGACAACAAGGTGTGTTAAGGAGTTGCCTATAATGTCATGTAGTAAAACAATTTTTTCCGGTTTTAGAACACAGCTCCCCCTTATATTATAATATTGTGACGTCATGTTCACAGTTTTACATGATATACTGTTCAAATTAATCGCTTGCATTTTATCTTTTTAGGACAGAGCAGTCTGTGTTTCTGTCCTGGAAGGTATGGGCTTCAGAGTGGGACAAGGACTTATTGAGAGGTAAGTCACACATGTAAATGCTGAGTTAAGTGGAGTCTTCCTTTATAGTGAGTGTCTCATCACTTGTTTGCTCTTTCTAGGTTGACCAGGGACTCTCCCAGCTTTAAGGATGAATTGGATATAATGAAATTTATCTGTAAAGACTTCTGGACTAAGGTGTTTAGGAGACAGGTGGACAACCTCAGAACAAATCATCAGGTAAAATGTTACACCATGCAGTATGTTACTACCAAATTAGTAAGTAGGTTTTGTGTAGTGTTTGTTCAAGCTTCAGTTATATATCCTGTAACAGACGTTTTTGGCCTTCACAACAGGAAATTTGATCTCTTGTGAAACAGAGACTTTGCAATGCATCACTGTTTGTAGTGGATGATTACTGTGATGAAGAACATAAACGTCTCTAAAAGGTTTAGTGTCAAAGTTGACTTAAACGTGTCCTGTTGATTTTTCTTGTAAATAAACAAAAGCGCTTGAGAGTTAACAAAGGCCTTAGATGGATTTCTTTCTCTGAAAAATTCTGTATCTTTTACTTTCATGTCTATCCGCTATTGTTGCAACTTTAAAACCCTAAACATTGAACATTTTGTTACAGTGCAGTTTTCTGTTGGGTCCTTGTATTCATATGGATGTTAAATTGAACTCTTAAATCTTAGGAACCTTTCCCAGCAATCAGGAAATACAATCACATGTATTGCTGGTTAAAATGAGTTATCTTTTAATATAATGTCTTGTTTATTTTCCACACCAGGGGACCTATGTTCTGCAGGATAACAAGTTTAATTTGCTGACCCAGCTGTCCAATGGAAAGCAGTACCTTGATCAGGCTCCTAAGGTTAGAATAGTCACAGACACACTCATGTTCCTGCATTCCTAAAGACTACATATAGAACAAGTATCACTAGGTGCTTAAGGGTTTGTATTTTGGCATACAGCCAACAAAACCTGAATGTCATAATGCAATAGAGACTAATTTGTGCGTGTGTGTCTCAGTACCTTGCTTTTTCATGTGGTGTGGTGAGAGGAGCCCTATCTAATCTGGGTTTGGAGAGTGTGGTAACAGCTGAGGTCTCCGTCATGCCATCCTGTAAGTGCTTTGTGAAAACATAATTATTTTACTGTAAGGAAAAGTTAGTCAGACTAACATGCTTCTTACCTTTCAGTCAACCATTGTTACTGTACTTGTGAGCTTCTGTTAGGTCTGGTTTAATTAGATTTATAATGTACACATAACTAGCAGTTCTAGTCTTGAGCTACCCCTCATTTCTTCATATTTTGCTTGGAAAATGGGAAATAGCTGCAGCAAAACCTGTGCAAACATACATGGAAATAAAGCGAAAACACAGTTTGTGCAGTAGCAAAGTCAAAGTTTGGTATGACCAACTCTTTTAGGCAAGCTTGCTTGTAACTTCTTTATGTAAGTAGTCTCCAGGAATAGTTCTCCAGGCTTCTTGAAAGACATTCAAAACTCAAGGGGGAGATACTACCAGCTGGTGATGTGTGAATTAAAAATGTTTATTTTTTATTTTTATTTTTTTTATGTCAAACTGTGTTATTTTGAACACTTTTTTGTAGATTAAGCCAAAGAAACTGGATTAAATTGAGTTTTTACGACAGCCTGCTAGTAACAGAGTGTCGAATAATACAATTTCAAGTCTTTCCCAAGCTGTTATGTGTAGACACAACACAGATTCATCTGTTGAGTTAGGTGCTATTTTTATGCTTGAATGAGTCACAGGTCACTTTTAAGTAGCTTAACAAACAAAAAACATTCCTTTGTAAGATCTTGAGAAAACCCGGGGCAACTATATTGTGCAAGACAACTTCAAAAGATTACAAGAAAGTCTGTCTAATTGGAAGGAAAATATAAAGAAATGAGGAGTGGCTCAAGACTTTTGCATAGTCCTGTACCTTAAAGGACAGTACAGATGGATAATATTTTATGCATTTTTATCTTCTCAGGTAAGTTTCAGGTGGTCATCCAGAAGTTGCCCTAATCTTCTGCCCACATGGTGCCAAAAGAGAAAATAATGGTTCCTGTTTTCCCACTGATGAGTGAAGCCATAAAGCGAATCAAACATCCACAAAAGGGTCCAGCAGGACTGCTGACGTTCTGCTGACCACCAGGTACAACTGATTGGTAAAAACAGGTAGCCAGGGCTCAAATATAAATCCTTTTGGATACTGATTCTGGTTTTGAAGGTTTTTGCTTATTTTACATTCTCAACTCAAGTTATTTTTTTATCTGCTAAGCACTGGCTTCCAACTGAATACTATGAAGTTAAAGTGAATGTGTAGTTATTAACAGGATATGTATTCTTTGTAATGTGTTGCAGTGCTTAGTCTGAAAATTGGAAAAAGTTTAAAAAACAAAAATACTACAGGAGGACAATCCGCATAAGTCAAGAGAAAACATCTTTGTGGATGGCATTTAATGCAATCTTTTTCAGCATCCATTCCATTGGTGGCTAATGAACCTTTGCAAATCATTACATCTGGCTGATTGCATTCATTATTCAGTGCTTACTGTTCTTTACAGAAAAAGCTGTATCCAATTCCTGGTGCTTCGCTCTGGTTTTTAGTTTTGACTTCAGGAGAGAAGTCTTTCATGTAGTAGTGGGAATCACTTAGACTTTTTCTAAGGCAAAATGCAAATCTAGAATAATACACTGGTAGAAATATTTGAGTTTCTTCAAGTTATGTGAATGTAATACGTTTCTAGAACAATAATTTGTACAATTTTTCCAAGTGGAATGATACGAGCTTATTTGTTGTTCTATGTAGTGGTCTCACATTTAAGAGTGGAGTAGACTTGAATGTATTTCTATGTTATTTTTCATCATGATGGATGTGTTTTCTCTTGTTAGAGCATTGATATTTAAATGTGACATTTTTCCTGGAATTTAGTAAGTAAGCTGTAAAACATGTTGGGGTTTACAATGAAAGTTAATCATACAGTTGTCAGGCAGTTGGATAATATTTATTATTTATTCTTTTTTTCCCCCCCGACTAAACCACTTTGTTGAATGGATTTAAAATGCTGTGACAAGAAAACAACAAAACAAGGTTTGTTAAACATAAAATGTAAGACCATAAAATGATCACTTCTCTGGGAAAGGCTGTTACTGTTGCTGCCACTAGGGGGACACATACAGCTGTTATCTGGTTGTTCAGTCTGATGTCACTAGCCGTGTCTGGGCCTAAACTCCGCTGCAGGTCCATATATCAAACGATCACTGTGGCATTACTGAGAGTTGAAAAACTGTCTAAAGTCTTTCATCTTTAATAAATTGATCAGCTTTCTGCTCTACCAGGTGTAACAATTGAGTTTAACATCTAGGCATCCATAAAAATGGAATTTATGACATTTAACAGAGTTAAAGTTAGCAGGAAGTTAGCTCGCTAGCTTCTATCTAAATACAATATAGCGTGTCCTGACTGCGGGGTTTTGGAAACAAATTAAAACGTACAGCTCTGCTATCACTTCCAACATAAATGAAAACAGAAAGCTAAAACAGCTGTGACGTTTGTAGGGTTACTGAAGTTGGGCTAGCTGGTATATAATGATTTGCTACGTGACCGCTAGCGACTCAGCTATGTTAGCATAATATAAACAAGCTAACTTTTTTTCCACTCGATAAAAGTTAACGTGAGTGTTCTCGGTGGTCAGGAACAAATGTAATCGCATGGCAGGATGCTGTAAAAGGACCAAACTTCAGCCAGGAGAACAACTGAGATAATCCATCCACAATACGAGGTTAGTCATTCATATACTGCTGCATGGGCTGGGCTGTAGTTACATCCTAAGGTTTTAAAAACTGAGCTTAAATAAATGATTAGCGGTAATAAAAGCCGAGGGAGGTCAACAGTGATCACTGACTGTTTTAGGAGCTTTTTGAGATTATATAGAAGAAAATACATAACATTAAACATGTTAACAATACAAAAGCCATATTAAACGCAGACTACTTTAGGCCCGGAAGTAGGATTCGTCACGTCATCACTTAACAATCGGATTACAATATGTCTGATACTTTGAGTTTAGATTCACCATGTTGTTGAGGTATGTCCAGAATCTTGTTGTCCATTCTGTCTTTTTCAAGTAATTTCTTCAGATTTGGCTATGCAGACCCCCCCAAGTGTTGAGGTCATCACAGTTACTTTCATCAGTTCTTCAAATAACATTGGTGTAATTATTCCATGATACCTGACCCATACATAAATTTAGTTTTTTTTTTTTCTTTTTTAATTTATGATAGAAAACATTTGAACATTTCCATTTAAGAAAAAAAAAAAAGACTTGAAGTTGACAATTACAGCTTATATCAAGGCTTTTTCATGTGAAAGGTAAAAGAAAAAGATAGGAAGTGGTTTTACTCTGCTCTACTTCTTAAGCATTAAGATTAGTCTATACTTTTAATAACAAAAAGATCAACCTTAACTTGAAGCCTTGTTTGCCTATACCTCCAAGGTTGGTCAAAACACAAGTTGGTACAGTTTTTGATATGGCACAACACTGACATTATTGCACATGTTGTGGTTTTCATCTGGTTCTGTTTCTGTCTCCAATCTAAGGAAAATACCTCCTGTTGTGTTCCAGTATTTCACTGCCTTTGGTGGGAAAACTTTACTCAATAAAGGTCTTTACATACAACTTTGTTTCCCTTCGGTGTGTCTGGCTCAAGCTTGGGCTTTCAGAGGTTGTAGTGTTGATTCTAATTTCCACAACTGTTCATACTGCTGTGACAGCAGTTATTATTCTGGAAAAACATCTGGTCTGATGAGTCTCAGTTTCTGCTGTAACATTTAGATGGTAGTGCTGGAATTTGGCATGAAAGCATGGATCCATCCTGCCTTGTATTATTGGTTCAGTATGTTTGTAGCGTAGTAATGTTGTTAAGATCTTTAAATCATCTTAAACTCAAATTGTACTCAAATGGCCTCCACATTGCCCAGATTTCAAACCAATAGAGCACCTTTGGGATGTGTTAGGACAAGAGATTTATGTAATGAATGTGCACATCTGCAGCAGCAGTGTGATGCTATCATGTCAACATGCAGTGAACTCTCTGGAATGTTTTCACCACCTTCCTGAATCTATGCTATTAAGAATTAAGGCTAACGGGGGTCTAACCCAGTACTAATAAGGTGTAACTAATGAGTTGGCCAGTGAGCGTATGTTCTTGACTCTCTTGTCTTTGGCACTTGTAACTGGGTTATCTTCTTATTTTGGAGGCCCTAAAGATAAGGGTACTTGAATGAGCTTAAAATTCCAAAAAATAAAAAGCTAAATAAGGTCACTGCTTATAAGTATGCTGCCTTTCGACCCTTGCTGTGCATCTTAGGTAATAGCAACCTGAGTGAAGGGCTGGACGTGAAAGAAAAAAAACAGACATTGAGTTAGATGTCTGCATAAATGTGTAGCATCTGCCTACTGCCCACTCTTTTGCCTATTTGTTGCAACTCATTAAACACTTAGTCCAAATACCATTTGGAAAGAAGGGGGGAGCAGAAGGATGGATTAGAGAAAAAAAAAAGACTAGGAGGGGGTCGAATTGTAGAAAGTTGAAGGAGACAGAGAGTGGGCTTTAGGAAAATTAGATGGAGAGAGAATGAAGAGCCTCAACAGGAGGCTGAAGGGTGAAAAGTGGAAAGGAGAAGTTTATTAGAGGCTGAGGGAGGCAGAAAAGAGAAAGATGGAGGGGGCGTGATGATGAGGAGAGGAAAGAGTGAGCGTGAGAGAAGTACCTTGCGTCTGTACATAAATGCCTGAAACAATAAGGAGTGAGGGAATCTGAGACTGGCTCTCAGGACGGTGAGCAACAGCCGTTTTGTGCCGCGCCACACGGCTTGGCCTCCCTTCCTCCTGCTCTACCTCGCATCACAATGTCACCAAATGCGGTCACAAAGAAGAACGGTGAATGCGAGCGGAAGAAAAGGAGGGGGTGTGTTCATGGCTGGAGAAAAGAAAGGTGTTGGGGGGGGTGTGCAAGTTAAACCAGCATTCGTATTCCTAAACTGATGACTTGCTACAATTCAGCTACACTGTCCACACAAACCGACTGAAGTCTTTTGTTGTGTGAGAAGCTGCGAGAGAACCTGTTTCAGTTTATTTGAAATAAGTACAAGAAAACTAAAACATCACCAGCT
The DNA here is from genome assembly GCF_041146795.1 of Maylandia zebra. Lineage (NCBI taxonomy): Eukaryota > Metazoa > Chordata > Actinopteri > Cichliformes > Cichlidae > Maylandia > Maylandia zebra. Next base: position 19,347,738 of record NC_135180.1, read on the forward strand.
GCAATTTAAAATCTGTGTTTAACTCCCTAAAATGTGTACTATGTATTGATTCAAAGTCAAATATGGTTCAAAGCAATCTAAGTAAGCTGTGTCACTTCCATGCGTCCACAAAGAAGTGTGAAGGTATTTTTTTCTGTTTTTATTATTATTATCATTACATCTCACAAACGCAAAAGGCCGCGTTTTACTTCATCTGAGAAACCTAAAAACATATGTTGCTGCTTTTAATCTGTATGATCTCACATGATGACACCCGCTTTCATCCTCTCATACTGCCCTCCCTTTATTTTCTTCATCTCCACTTTTCTTCTTCCCCTTTTATCACTTTTCTGTCGTCACACCAGCGCATTCAACTTCCTCCACTCAAGCATGGTATGAGTAAGACTCTCACAGCCATATGTTGACCTGCGGTGGACCTGAATACAGCCATCTGCCTGTCTTTCCTATGTCCCACAGGGCAACCGGGAGAATATCTATAGAACACAATGCCTACACACACAGCAGATGCATGCCTCTAAACCCTTCACGGCCACTAATCACTACCAGACAGCCGGCCCATCTCATGTTAAGTGACAAAATAATAGCCCTTGTGTGTGTGCATGACAGAGAGATTCCTTGAGTATCAGGGGTGAGTAGGCATCTTAAGCCCTGAAATCATATTTTAATTTTTTTAATCAAGCCTGCCTTTTTGTAAAGTGTTTTTGTCAGATTGTCTCATATCAGGAACTGTTGCATTGCACTCCAATTATACTGGTATAGAGGGGGCAGGAGGTGAAAAGGAAGGGAGATGTAAGTAACCACAAAGTGAGGGATGTGGGATGGAATCAGGGAAGGCAGAAAGGAAATAAGCGGAAACTGAAGATTGGTAAGATTAAACCCCAAACAAAAGACATCTCATCTTTACATGAAATTTTAGTGACACTGCTCCACACTCCCACATTCACACCCCACTGTCGTATTACCCTCGACCGCAGTGGCCGGGACAGCCATGACTGCACTGCCAAACTCGCTTAAATCCATTTTGATTTGCAAATTTGCTGCCAGAAACACACTGCTGCACCTGAACTTCGAGGATGCGAGAGACCACAGTGCTTTCCTCATTTTTAACCCCGAGACTTCGCTTCAGACTCCAGCAGCCACTGAGTTTTTAAAATCCACAAGTATCACTTTTCCCTTTAAGAAGCGAAGGCTAAGCTTTGTAGGGAAAATAAAAAGCCAAGACTTTTCCTGGATTTCAAAGGCTCTCATCAGTATTGCTTTCACACTCTTCACCTTGAGACTGCATCACAGAATACTTCTTAATCCTGGAAGTATAGGGAATACTTGTGTAGTGTAAACTACTGCATGAATACTTTAAAGGTTAGCCATCTAGAGGAAATAAACTTGAGATGAGCTTCATGAATGAGGTTTAGAGCTCAAATGGAATTATTTTATTGTATAGATACGGTTAACCTCAACGGCACAGGTCACTGGGGAAATGTGATAAACGAAAAGCAGAAATGACAGTTCACTGGTTTCCTGCACCTAAAACCTTACATCCTGTGAGCCTTTTTGCCAACGCTACATTAACGCCAGCATAGCATATATTTAAACCCCCTCCCTTTTAAACATCTGCATTATTCAATAAAAGCAGTTTGCACATCAAATGTTAAAATCTTCACTTTTTACCTGCAGGTGGCAAACAGAAGTCAAAGAAAGACAGTTAAAAAAAAAAACAAACTCCTTTATTTCCAGTACAAAAAAGCAAAATATATTAAACTTGATGCAAGCATTAACAACTCAAAAGTCCTCTATAAATATGTTAAAAATAAATTAAAGAAATTAATTTACTAAAGATCATCTTTACCACTAAACAGGCCTTAAACACGCTGATGAAAAAGGTTTTTTTGTTTTTAAATAGACCAACTACATCATTAACACAAGAAAAAAACAATAAACAGCCAAGTAACATTTTCTAAAACACTAAGCACACATACCTCTAACCCTACAGTAGGCTGACTCTAGCTTTGTAAGGCAAAAAAAAAAAAAAAAAAAAAGACCTGGGAGCATATTACGCATGCATGTGACCAGGATACTTTTCAGTCTTAACAACAAAGGCATCAACAGAAAAGAGAAAAAAAAAAGATTAATACTGAATAACAGAGAGATGGAGTGACGGAGTGAGAGTCTCACTTTACAAAAACTTACTGGGAATGTTTGTGTTTGAGATAAAAAACAAACAAACAAAAACAACAAAGAAAACCCCGAACACTTCAGCACCACAAACGACAACTTCTCAGAAAATAGTCACCTGGCTTCAAGCTCTGACCTCATCATTTCATATCGAACTAATTGGCTAGCTCCCGGCATGGATATTCAGCGCCTGGTACCTTGTGCTTTCCCAACCGTGCAATATGAACCCATATGCACCCAAGCTCTCCTGACTGAGTCACTTTTCACTCTGCTGCAGAGTGGTTTAAATTTGGCAAATTGACACTTGACTGCTTGAGGTTTGTCAATAATGCACGAGAACCCAAAAAGCATCTGCAGTAGCCGCAGAAACGCAACGCCTCCGCTCACACTAGCTTACTCTCCTGATATAAAAGAAGACTCTCACCCCATGCTCGCATCTCTCCAAACACAGCAGCAAATCTTGGTTCAACAACGTAACAAGACCTGGTAAATAACACTACAGGTATACATTGTTTAAAAACGTAACATTCAGATTCGAGGCCAGCGATCTAAACACAGCCCCCAGATGGTACAACCACAAGAGGGAAGGGCGAAAAACAAAAACACTACTTCACGAGCTTATAAACATTACATAAACAATACAGTGTACATTAGATGGAAGAACTCCTAAACATACCGTCACATCGTGTTTGTCCTACTGAAACGAACGAGCAACAAACAGATGTCTTTGGCTTTCTCACATTCTTTAGATCTGTCGCAGTATGCTGACAGGAGGAAATTAAATTCACACTGTGATTACAAAATTCTTTGTTGGACTTTGCCATCCTAGCATATCATTTTGATAAAGCTTCAAAAGGTTTTTAAGGACACCATTAAAACATCTGTTTTGAGATATACCGTTTTGGTGAATCCGCCACATACAAACTGGAGTTTTAGCATCACTGTGCCTTGTGCAAATGACAGTGGCGTGCAGTGTGACAGCGTGTTAGGTCACCCAGTCATTTTTTCACACAGAATGCTAAAAATGTCTTAGTTGTCAGTCAGTGTGTGAGCGGGGAGTGTGCGTTTAAGGGTCTGTGTTCTTAAGTATGGCTACGTGCGCAGTGGATATTCTGCGTATGGATACTCATGTACACATGTTCCAGCAATCTGCAGCTTAAAGGCAGAACCCAGTGGCATCCTCAGGAAGAGAGAGCTGACTGAAAACTAACAGACGTTTGCCGTTAGCTTCGTTAATGCCACCAGATGATTCTGAGCCGCTCAGTGAACCAGCAGAGCTGATCCCATCCTGGTCCTGGTCTGAGAGAGAAGTGTGGGACAGGGATCTAACACCAAGTGGCCCTGAAAGGACCCCCGCAGCACTGGGACTCTGCTGTAAGGAAGGGGAGCTCGTTGGAGATAACCCACTCGGAGAATAGCCGGAGTCAGGGGAGGGCATGAATGGAGACCTGGGATCCGGACCCACGGGAGGATGGTGCTGCTGAGCGGGGGAGACCTCAAAGGCAGAGTTCATTTCTAGAAAGGCATGGGAGAGAAGATCAGTAATGTCTGCGCAGGAAGGAGAAGAGGCCGTTGGTGGGCATGTGAATGAGGTGGTGGCAAGAGAAACATGAGGCGTGAGGGCAGACTGAAAGGCCTGGTGGGGAGCTGAGGGAAACCCAGAGAAGCTGAAACTCTGCCGGATAAGACGTGGCCGATGGGAGCGGGAGGAGGAGGTGGAGGGCAGCTGCTGAGGAAGGCTTGAGGAGGAAGAACGAGAGAATGAAAGTTTCTTTTCTTCCTCGCTGTTGTGAACAAAGTGACAGCGGATCCCATAGGGGCAGAAGCCGATGGTATGAAACGTACGGCACAGCTCAGTTTTATATTTTGGATGTCTGTTTAGATCACGTAGCTCTTCTGGCCCATGGGCAAACTGGCACTTCCCCCCATACTTGCACAAGCCGTTCTCGGTGAAAGACCGACACAGTTCGGTTTTATAGCGCGGCGACGAAGAGGAGGCAGACACAGACGAGGAGGAACTGGTGTTCAGTGTGGCGGAGCTGATGTCACTTTGGGAGGATTTTGTGCCTGTCACAGGCCAGCCTAGACTTGCTCTTGTTGCACCACTGGTCTCTACCATGCTGAGAGAGCGCTGGGAAAAGAAGCCTGGCTTCTCCCACTGCGTGGAATTACCAAGCTGGGAAAGTAGATCACTCTCTGATTGCTGTCCCCGTTGGTTGGAGGTCAGAAGTGCACTGTCCGAAGCATTAGTGGGCAGGCAAGACAGGGAGGAGAGGGAAAATGAAGTGTTTCGACATGGCTCGCCGATGTAACCTGGTGTTCTCATGGCCAGACTTAGGGATGGCACTGTTCTGTTCGGCTCCCTCAGATTGAGATTCAGTAAATGCTGTATTTAAAAAAAACAAAAAGTCCACATCATTAGCCTGTACAAGCTACTATTAGTATTCAGCAATTTTAAAACTTATACATTTGCTAACTAGTTTATGCCAGTTTATGTTAGACATTAATATATGTTTTTGTTATTACCACTAAACACTAAAGGTTACATCTTCTGCTCTATTTGCACATTTCTGTTAAATGTTTTCATTGGAAATATTTTGAGTCAGGTGCCCTGATAGATTCAAGCATCAAGAACCAAGTTTCGGGGGTGGGGAGGTACTGGGCATTTGTATACAAGTACATAAAAAGCACACTTTTTCAACTTGTGTCGTCAAAATAAATTTTTGACACATCGATCCATCCATATGCTTATTTTGTGCTGCATTGTACTGGCACGACAAATTCAGATATTTTAGATTCAAATCTGTAATACGTAGCGTCACCCCTCTTTCCGTTTGATTTTTGGATTCGTCCATCTAAACCTAAGGAACAAAAAAAAAAAAAACCTTCAAGACACGTTTTTTGCTCTGATAACTAAGACGAGCTATACAATGTTTCCATTCAGTGCACGGAATAAAATACGCAATGTTAACTTTAACAACAAACAAACAAAAGTATTACAAAACTTTTTTTCCCCACTTCGAGCAAGTTTAGGACCTCTACACTTCAACACAGCTCTAACTGGGGACTTTAGTCTGTTAGCCATGACTTTTGTGACTTAACTTGTTGGGGTTATGTGTATAAATAAGATGCTTTACTGGCGAACTGTCTATCGAAGAAGCTATTAGCACGAAAACAGCGACCTTTAATAATTAATGACGTTAATTAACCGGCGTTGAGAGAAAATCACAAACTAGGCTCGATAATGAAATCGATAATTTCATGGGCCCAAGTTGCGATGGACTACAACAACTTGCTTTCTGGCAACTTAACGTCTGGTCAGAGTTAAACTTTCAGGTTACAGAACAGTCAAAAGACAGACGAAGAGTCTTAAAAGAGAAAGCCTGACACATTTTATCCACTAAAGCAGACTCGAAAAGATAACATGGAGACCGCAAACTCCGTAACAGCGCAGCTAGCAGGCTAACACCCTCCTCCTCTCCCCGACCTAGCCAACTTTCGCTCTCCGCTAAACTTTCTTTTGCGCTCTTATGGGGGTTTGGTTTACCTTGCACATCATTTCTTCCAGCTCAGCAAACTGGTTCAGGGGATAAGATGGCATTTTGCTGAGCTATCAAAACCTTCGTCCGATCCCGTCTGCCCCTGCCGCGATAGACGTGGGCAACTCGCTGGCATGAGATGGTCAGAAGTTTCTAGTTATGTATGGGTGCTAAACAAGCCCAAGACCCGGACCACGTGTGGATTTAAAACCTAGCACCACTGTTGGCCACTCCCACGCCTCTGTGGATTCTGCAAAAAGTTGTTTTTCCACATCCTGCGGTTCTAAAGAAGGATGAGAATGAGGGATTATATGCAATAAATAAATAAATAAATACATTTATTGACTATAAGTTGAAAATTGATTATAAGATTGTATAATATGCATTATCTATCGCCTAGCTTCACTGATTTGGGTATTACACAATATATAGGCTAGATTTCTTAGTTTTGCGTATTTCATAGCTTTTTTTAATAGTTCTTTTTTTTTAACTGCTCTTTCTTCTCTTCTCTTCTCTTCTCTTCTCTTCTCTTCTCTTCTCTTCTCTTCTCTTCTCTTCTCTTCTCCATGTACCTCTGTCTTTCACTATCCCTCTTGTTCATTTCAGCAGACAGTCTGGGGTTATCACCACAATGAATGGGCATTCTGAGGATATTTACAACTGGGGGTCCAACCAAAAAGAAAATAAAAAAAGAATTTAAGAAATAGTAGGAAAGCTGTAGCTTGATGATCCGGGCATGACCACAAGCTTAGAAAGCTGTAAATAGATAGGCTATCCTACAAAAAACAAATGTTAATATTTAATTGGTTTAATAATTAAATCTGTTAATTGTGGAAAGTAGAACACCTGAAGACAATATTTGAAAGAAGAGATTGTTCCGCTTTATACCAGGAAATTTATATAACCAATATATTGGTTTAAAAATAAAGAACAGATTGTTGTATTCACCCTGTCTTTTTTGTACATTTTTTTTTTCAAATTTTAGTAATTTACTAATTTGCTAACACTGTATTTTCCTTATAGTGAATATGTGGTTTTATGACATCTCTAGTTCATTGGTACACAAGGGCTGGCCTTTTGAGTTTACTTTGATCAGACAACTGTTACACCGTTCTCTTGAAATACTTGTTTTCAGTTGATGCATAGTAGGAAATGAAAATGCAGGCAGATGGTTTCTTTTGCAGATGTGCTGCTTCTGACTCATAACTAGAAAAGGCCATTTCAAGGACAAAACAAAGAAACAGAAAACTGAGGCACTAAATGTGGATAAGGAGAAAAGTGGAGACAGCCTAACCCTATGACACAGACAAGAAGGAACGAAGGCGTTGATTTCAAAGGTGAAGACAGATGTGTGAAAAATTCCACTGCAGAGCAGAGCCTTGAGATGATTAGTCCCACTCTCTCTCTCTCACACACACACACACACACACACACACACACACACACACACACACACACACACACACACACACACACACACACACACAAAACAACAGGTTTAGTCCCTTTACCTTTACAAAGACAGGGAGTCTAAACCTTACCTTAGACACTACAATCATAAATTCAAGCCCTTCTGTCAACAGTAAGACAAGTCAGTCCTCACAAAGACAAAACATCAAGAACACGCAAGCACAAACACATCTGCCAGGACTTCGGCTGTCACACCTCGTACCAATTTTGACTGCATTCATAAGCAAGCAAACTGTTGGCTGCAACCTTAGTGAGCTGCTTTCAGTTTCTTCTGCAACTGATTCTGATTAGGACTTTTAAGTTTACCTTAGAATAGGTTCATTTGTGGCATCAGTGAAAATTCTTGAGTTCATTTGTAAGTTTAAACAAGTGGTATTAACAACCCAATGATATCCAGCCCACATGAAATCCCTGCAGGACCAGAGGAACATCTTAAAAGGTTGACAAAAATGACTCAGTCTGCCTCAGAAGTTCTTGAGTCCAAGTTGTAGCTCTGAGTCCCTTTTGAAAGATGAGTTCAGCTGAGAACAAAGCCTGCCGAAAAGCTTTGTTTTGCTCCAGCCAAGTGGTCACCATTAAGTGTGTGTTTTTTGTGTGCGAACGTGTTTGTGTGTGTTTGACAGAGGATTTCAATCTATTCCACCCCCAGTGAGCTGTAATGGTACAGGCCCACTCTACAGTCTGAAGGTTGGGGGTTTACTCAACATAAGTAATAAACTGCACATTATTTGTGACTTTTCCTTTCCCGTAGAAAGCAAATGAATTGGCTGCTTTTGCACATAATTGCTATTAAACAGTATGATAATAAACTGTGTGTGTGCCCACACAGATTCTTAAATCTCACGTACCACATTGTAAGTAATATGTATGTCTTTCACCCTTCAAAAGTTGTAGATCGCTTTGCAATTTTTGGCAAATTCATAGCGATTTCTAGTTTTGTGATTCGGTGTAATTCTGAGTTATGTCCCTGCTTTTGTTGTGATGCTTTATTAGCAGATATTTTAGAAGTAATGTCCAAACATACATGGACAAGAGTATTGGTCCATACCTCTTAATCTTTGCATTCAGGTGTTTTCAGTGCCATTGCCATAGGGAAAGAATTGGTTATTATACAGAGTTCAATAAATCTGAGTGTAATACTGTAACAGGGTGCCAGCACTGCAAGTAGTCAGTTAATGAAATTTCTTCACCCATAGATATTCGTCCATCATCTTTAACTGGTTATTCCAAAGTGTGTTTGAACCACAGCAGAGTGCAGACCATGTAAAGTTACAGAACATGGTGTAAAAGCCACCAATGCTTTGCTTATTCAGTAACTACAGAGTGCCAAACTTTCTCTGGAGTTAACGTCAGCATAAAAACTGAGCCGGGGAACTTCATGCCATGGGCTTTCATGGCCAAGCAGATCCTATAGGTCGATTTGGCAACACTGTCATAACCACCAGACTGCTACCATTGCCAAATATTGTCTCCTGCCGCTATTGTCTCGGTGCACTTTGTCATCGCATGAACTAAAATCCTTTAACACATTAACAATATTTTTTAATTTGGGCTACTAAATTTGGCAAATCAAATATATGAGTGGTGACTCCTTCTTAAGGAAGCACCACTCACACATTTGATTTGGCAATTGTTTACACTGGATGGCCTTGCTGATTCAACCTCCAAGCGGTCCAGGGATCTTTTGCTTCCTAGGCGAATGTGTAAACTGCTACACTATAAATTTACCGCAACTTGCTGTGATGCTTTAAATTTATAAGATGCACAGTAAGGGCATGAAAATGAACTTTTAGATGCACAATGATTATAATGTGTATTGTCCCGGGATAAAACAAAACCAGTGCTAATGCAGCTGTGTGTCTTCAACAGAAAGTGACATTAGAAGTTGCTCTAATTAGTTCTACATCTTAAGAGGTGGGCACTGTGTGTGTGTTTTTACCTCCTCTGACACTGTAAACAACAAACCATTAGCACGATGTCAGCAACACAAGTTCCTTGAGGTAATTTGTTAATTTGGCAAACAAATGCTATAAGCTGGCTATTTGGTTAGCAAGTTCAGTTTACTTCTGTGAAGAAACTAAATCTTTGGGCTGAGTTGGGGATTACTGGCAGTGGGGGTTAAAGGAGAGGGGGAGGGGAGGAGAAAGGAGGTGAGAGATTTGAAAGGGAGTTCTTGCTTCTTGTTGAGTCCAGCTGGGCTGGAGGGCCTTTGGAGCACAATGAGCTCAATGAGCTGCAGAACCAACTAACAAACTAATGGCCTGCCCTCTGTGACTACAGCCATGCACACACACACAGTGTGGAAATAACAGAGCAAGGTGAATGTGTGGGATAGAAGGGCTGGGTAGGGGGAAAGAGATGGATGCAAGAGGGGGGAGAGGAGACGATGAAGGGGCAGGATTGGGGTTATTTAGAAGAAACAGGGGAAATGAGAGAGAGAGAGAAGGCAATAAAGGATGGAAAGTGGAGATTGTTTTGTCGAGGCTGGATCTGCAGCGAGGTTCATCCAGAGATTTGGGATTATTCCACCAGGTGCATAAAAATGTGCCACAGGATGCATTCTGTTGCTTGGTCACGTAATCTTTCAGCACTGGAGTAATTAGTCATCATGAAAGCTTGTGATTATTCAACATCTACTAGATATTAGAACAGGTTTCCAGAGGTTGTATTGCCTGAGATATTTGACTTTAGGCTATACTGCACGCCAAGTCTAATAAGATGTTTCCAGGGAAATGATGTAAAAACAATTCATGTTTTCTGATATATTTAACAAACCCCTTGATGATCAAACAATATTGGTTTTCAGTGAGTAGGAAGGACGTCTAAGAGCTGTCTGCGGGTTATAAGAACTGAATGGAAGGTTGAGTAGGAGGTAGATAGTAGAGCTGACTAATCCATAATTACAACATCACCATTGGATGTGAGTGGATTTCCTGATTAAAACAACTGCATTACACTGACGTCTGTGCGCATGCACTTTTGTGCTTGTGTGTGCTCCTACAACCTCTACACACTCGCACACTCAGCCTATTGAAAAACTCATGATTAAGTGAAGTCATTCCTCCACAGCCCCACACAGCCTCCTTCAGATAAGAGGCTACAACTACTAGTGGAAAAAAATAAAGGGAAGGGAGGAGGGGTTTGTAGACCTGATGAACATCTGCTCCCATTTTTCTCCCCCTTTTTCACCCCCACCCCACCTCGCCACCCTCCCATTTTCACAATGTAACCCCCTGCATCACTTGCTTGTGTGCGCGTGTTTGTGTGTGTGCATTTGTGATTGTGATTACAGAGAGCCTTTTGGTTTGCGCACACACACACACACACACACACACACACACACACACACACACACACACACACACACACACACACACAGAATTACCACACAGTTGGGTTCTACTAAGAGGTCAAAGGTCAGAATCTAAACTTTGACCTCTGACATCACACCCTCCCTCTCTACCTCTCCCATCCGCTGGAATTCACTCATGTGCATACAATTAGGAAGCAAGAGTTAGGAAGCAAGAGAAGAAGGATGGAGAAAGTTTAGTAACAAGATAACAGCACACATGTCTGCACAAACAATGAGTGAGGGTGGAGAGTTCAGATGCAAGTTCTTTGAACTTCTTTGTTTTCAGGGAAAGTAGGAAGGAAAATTAGTCAGCTGTGTTTGTATTTGTATGTACACAAGCAGTACCACTAGCATACAAACTGAGGCATATCATGTGACAGAGGTCTGCAAACAGTGATGTCACAATCTTTGCCCTTTAACTGGTGCACTTTTCAGTGCATTGGGATTTACTAGTTCCAGGCAAAGGAACTTTTATTACCACAATACAATATTACATGTCAGATCTGACTCATGTTAATGTTTTTAACCGCAGTACTGTAGCTGCACTATACCTCCTGTCTCATTATAGTTTTCATTTGTTCTTACAGTTTTATTGTTATTTATTATTATTCCTGTTTTTGCCTTTTGATCTGTGTTGGTTGTCTTTAGAATGAGATCTAAAATGCTGTGTTAATTAATAATATTCAAGTTGTATGAAATAGCAAGACAGAGGTATCTGTGGTGATCTGTTGCACACTTAGTCTCACTCATTCCAAAGTAACTTAACATGAATTGATTTTACTATCACCTCAGTAGCATTAGCTGTGCGCCCTGTTACATGTAGAATCTGTAAACTTGTGTGATGATCCCATTGTTTGGAAAGTTGCAGAGACAGGAGGGCAATTTGATATTTACCTACCATAAGCTTGCTGGTGTTTGCTGACGGCTGCAGAAGTAAAGAATAACTGCATACCAGTTATACCAGACTGATAACTGATATTACCCTCAATACTCGCACATTAAATCAGACTGATTATATGGGATGATAATACAAAAGGTCTCAAAAAATCTTTTTAATTATTATAATCTCAAGATTACACCTGTACTCTAATGTGATCCGTAAAGACTCCATACAATAGTGTAGCTTTGTTTTATATGATTTATTTGCCAGAAAAGAAACAAATGATGAAAGTTCGTAGGTTAAGCTATGCCCTTGTGACAGATTGTTCCAGTAACATGAATGAAAAAGTTGTGGAATCTTATATTTCGCAACAGGGTTAGAATTTGTTTATGCAGCTTCTTCTGCTATTTCACCAGAAGGGGGAGATGTTGCACTATTTCCAAGTTGGTGTTGGTGGACTGCAAACTGAGTGCATTAGATTACTTTGGCTAAATCAGTTTCGATATAGAGTATAGAACATGACTCATGTACAATCCATAAGCTGGCAGATGTTATTCCTTATATAATACTTGTTTAAAAGTCTGCATATACTATTTCAATGACTCAAACACGCAGTTTTCTGATAAACACAATGAAAAGGCCATAGCAGGAAACTAAGGCTGCTGAGTTCACACAGAGACTGACAGAAAGGGGAACTTGTACCTGGAAACCCTCCAGACATCAATATGTGTATGGGTGTGTGTGCATGTGTGTGTGCATGTTACACAGCCCCTATGAACCCAAAGCAAAACAAACAGCTAAATCTTTGTTTCGATAACAGAGGGGTGGTTTATCACTCTGTGTATTTGTCGGTCTAATGTGTAACCAGAAGGAACAGCAGTGAGTTAAAATATGGTCCATTCAGGAAGCAGTCTTGAGCAGCTTCTCATTTCTTATAATATTTTGCCTCCAAGGAGCCAGGGTTTCTTGTTTAGTTTTTTTTCCCCACAATGGTCTTGAGCAATAGCCAAGCATGAAGAAGAGACTGGGGTATGTTAAATGACACAAGAACTGGATTGAAAGTCTTTGGCAACAGGTCTTACAGATTAATGATTCAGAATCAGAAATTTTTGGTTCAAATTGTTGTTAATACGCACAGAGTAATTTAGAAAAGGGTACATTGGGAAGTGTCTACAGTCATCTATAAAAAACAGTCAAGGCTTTGTCATTGTTTGGGACTGCATTGCAGCGACTGGTGTTGACGATCAAAATTGATGGAATTATAAATGCAGAAACGTACTGTCAGAGTTTGATTCAGAATGCAGTACTGAGTCAAAGAGTCTGAATGGCAACAGCTTAATTTTTCAGCTTGACAAAGATCCCAAGCACACTGCCAATGCAGGAAAAGCATACCTGGATAGAAAAACACACAGTATTGAACAGCATTGGTCATCGATTGGCCTCCCTAGAGTCTGGACCTCAACATTATTGAAGCAGTGTGTGTGACAGAGAACAGAAGATAAGGCCCTCAACATCCAAAGACGAGCTTTAAGTGTCCTTCAAGAAGCGTGGAGAACTATTCCTGAAGACTTAAAGAAATTACAAGAAAGCTGCCTAAGAGAGTTCAGGCTGTGTTGAAGAAAAAAGATAGTGAAAATATTGAATTTGTACAAACTGTATTCCTGCCGTATCTCTATCTACAGGGTGGGCCATTTATATGGATACACCGTAATAACATGGGAATGGTTGGGGATATTAAAGTCCTGTTTGTGCCACATTCGTATATGTGAGGGGGCAAACTCCTCAAGATGGGTGGTGACCATGGTGGCCATTTAGAAATCGGCCATCAACTTTTGTTTTTTCAATAGGAAGAGGGCCATGTGACACATCAAACTTATTGCTAATGTCACAAGAAAAACAATGGTGTGCTTGGTTTCAACGTAATTTGATTCTTTCATGAGTTATTTACAAGTTTCTGACCACTTATAAAATGTGTTCAATGTGCTGCCCATTATGTTGGATAGTCAATGCAACCCTCTTCTCCCACTCTTCACACACTGATAGCAACACCGTAGGAGAAATGCCAGCACAGGCATCCAGTATCTGTAGTTTCAGGTGCTGCACATCTCGTATCTTCACACCATAGACAATTGCCTTCAGATGACCCCAAAGATAAAAGTCTAAGGGGGTCAGATCGGGAGACCTTGTGGGCCTCCTCGTTGAGATGCTGCAGTAGCTGGAGTTTGTAAGGGTGCCATTTGTGAGTAGCTAATATCCGCCGAAGGGATGTTCGACTAATGCCACTCTCCAGCGACATGCGGCGAGTGCTACGCTGTGTCAGCGGTTGGGTGGAGGCGAGGAAGAAGGAACCCAAACGCAGGACTCGCAGGTAGGTGACGATTTATTATAAGGAGTGGATGAACAGAACAAAGGGAGAAAATGGCTGGCTGGACGACTGACTGAAGCACTGACTGACTAACGGAACATACAGACGGAGAGACAACATCACAATAACATCAATGACACGACATTGGACTGGTTGAACTGAGGGACATAAATACACAGGCTGAGTGATGAGAGATTAGAACCTGGTGAGTACACAGCTGAACATAATGAACTAATGATAAACGGGAAGAGGACGGAACATAATGTACATGGACCAAGGCTAACACAATAAAACAGGAAGTGGAACAGGCAGAAGATAAACAGTGAACGTGAACTGAAAATACTGGGTCACCGACCCAGGAACCCTGACACGCTGTGGGCGCTTGCTGAATGAAGCTAGGACAGCCACTGATGTTTCTTAATCAGTGACAGTTTTCTTGCGTCCACATTTTGGCAAATCCAACACTGAACCAGTTTCACGAAACTTAGCAAGCAGTTTGCTAACTGTACCATGGGAGATGGGTGGTCTCATAGGGTGTCTTGCATTGAAATCTGCTGCAATGACCCAGTTACTGCATTTACCAGATATCAACATGATTTCGATCCGCTCCTCACGTGTTAACCTCTTCGACATGTCAATGGCTGTGAACAAAGAGAAACTTGTAAATAACTCATGAAAGAATCAAATTACGCTGAAACCAAGCACACCATTGTTTTTCTTGTGACATTACCAATAAGTTTGATGTGTCACATGGCCCTCTTCTTATTGAAAAAACAAAGTTGTATCCAAGATGGCCGATTTCTAAATGCCCACCATGGTCACCACCCATCTTGAGGAGTTTGCCCCCTCACATATACTAATGTGGCACAAACAGGACTTTAATATCACCAACCATTCCCATTTTAATATGGTGTATCCATATAAATGGCCCACCCTTTATGTTTGAATGTGTTTCAATAAATCCATGCACCCATGCCAAAGAAAATAATAAATTAAGGGTGACTGAAGACTTTTGCACAGTACTGTACAAGCAATGTCATCAAAGATGCGTCCTGAGCCCCCTGAGCGCAGCATCTAAAGCTCCAAATCTACTGACTTTCATCAGATCTTAGTGTAAGAAAGCCATTTTGATGAGACAAAAAAAAGTCAAACTAACATGAACATTGTGTGCTCGACACACAGAGAGGAAGGCGTGGGAGGCGGAAAGGACAGACAAAGGTGAGAAAAACATAAATAGAAAGCAGCAAAGAGAGATCTTCTCATGAAAGTTTTACCATAGGTAATTTCACAGAGTTTTGTCTATTTTTAAAATTCACCTGCATAAAAAAAAAATATAGTGCCTTAACATTAATGATAAAAGACTAACAAATGTAACTTGAAAAGTTTGCTGCTCAAATCCTAATGTAGGCCTTAGTGGAAAAATACTTGTGTAAAGTAGCCTTTTCTGAACAATGTACTTTAGCTAAAACCTTAGAAAGGGATTTTGTTGTATGCAAAACACCACGCAGCTGCCAGACAGGAAGAAGACCACTAACGTAAAACAAGTACAGATTGATGTCAGGTGTTTGGGCAATGAAGCACAGCCAAGCCTAGAACGAGCGTCATAAGTGGTGAGAAGTTTTTATTTATTGAAGCTGTTTAAAGAGGAGGACAGATAAAAACACCACTCTGTTGCTAGCCTGCAATGTGAGGCGTTCTTGTTTGCAAAATTCCCTTGCTCTTTGGTTTACTGGTTTTGTGTCAGGACTGGTAAAGACGGGTGAAAAATAAACCCATGTCATCAATACTGGAGTTCTTGTGGCCACCAGAAGACAACGGGAATGTTCAGGGTTTGACGTGCTGTGGGGAAACAGTGTTCATTCCTGTTACATCGGCTTAGCAGAGGTCATGGCCGGAGTTTTTTCCAGGTTAAAATGCCCCCTCCATTCAACATAAACTTTCATTAAAACCATACAACAGTGGCTTTCTTTTGGTTTTACTTGCTATTTGTTTCAGTTTCAGACATGGCCTGATACAGGCACCAAGAATGCCCTTTTAGGGTAAGTAAAAAGATTGGTATGTGTGGTGTGCAAATTTTTGCTAATCAGAGTTGAACAGAACTGACTACTGGAAATAGAGTTTGAAAATGGGCCACAGCACTATACAATTCAAAACTTTATGTTACATCTAAATAGCATTATCGTCATAAGGCTAACTTTGTGTGTTTACACATAGTTGTGTGTGCTTTCCAGTGTTTGACCAAATGTAGACAGAAGTGGGGCAGCAGGTCTTCTGTTAGAATGTGTATTTATTACTCCCTCAGAGCAATTCAGCAGTGTTTTTTACTCCCGTTGCATTCCAGTCTCTTATTCACGTCAGCTGTGGGAGGTTGATGTGAATATATTGTAAGCCTTCTCCTTCTTCTTCTGTGCACCTAAAAGTGTGCCAAAAGATGATGAATACTCGTCTGTATATTCTCACACGTGTTCCCGTCCAACTGTATCCAGGCAACGGCTCATAATATTGATGAGCGTATTTGATCAGAGGCATATTGATGGATCTCAAGCCACATACCAGATGATGTCGTTCACCTTTTTTTTTTTTAACATTTATTTATAGGTTGGTATATCGTAAATTTGGTAGAAATACAGTCCTTTCTGAATGCACCTGCATGCATTCAGGTGTTATTTTCTTTTACTTCCACTTCCTTGTCCTGTCCATCTACTTCTTATTGCTATAAGAGTTGAGCTGTAACTGCATGTCTGCATGTATAATCCTTGTATGTGTTTTTTCGTGATGAGAAGAGTGTCTACCACACTGTTTCCTGTCATAACTTCCCCCTGTAGTTTCCATGTTTTGTACCAGACAGCAAGTCTTTTAATATGTCTTTGAATCATACAGATGATGTTACTTGTTGTTTCAGGATGTTTCAGTGTATTGCTGAAAGCATTTTTAGCATCTTATATGTATTCACATGTAGTTGCTGTACAGAATAAAATGTTTTCATAGTCTTACCTGGATTAATAAAGCAAATACTTGTATTATGATTCACTGATCACACATTTTCATATTCGTTATTCAAAAAATTATTAATCTTTATTAGTTCAGAGATAATTGTAATGGCCTCATCTTAAGCCTTGTTTGTATTTTCCACATCTATGAGTTTGCTCGGGTCTGCTAGGATTTGATTGAGATAAATTTCATTATCAGCTACTGTGAGAGAAGGTCTAGACCATTTGTGGAGAATTCACATTGCAGTCCACCAACTACGCGTGTGTCCCAGGTGGTGAACTTCAAGCAGACTTCAGAAATGTATAACAGGTACAAGCACTCGTTGGTTGGGTCTTCAGCTATCTGTATTTGTGTCTGCAACAGAGTATAATCAAGGCACTAGAGATTAGAGATTATATATCTGTCTTTGATCGAGAATTTTTATATAGCTTGTATTCTCTCAAAGATGGAGTAATGGAGCACTTGATATAATTTACAACTGCAATTCAATTGTTGTTGTATGGGTAGCCTTGAGCTGTTTCTGTGTGATGGTTTTCTTGCTGGTTTCCTAAAGTATTTAATATTGATTATGTGTTGCAAGTTTACATTACATTCTCACGTATAAGCAAAATAATCATCCACACTTGCAATTAGCATTGGTTTTGTCTCCTCTTTGCATTTAAGTTTTGGAACCAACAAAACCTGACCCCACCCGCAATACAAGGTGGGGTCAAAGGTCTTTGGTAGAACCCTCAGACTTTACATGAAAGATGGGCACAGATTCTCGGTCTTAAAAGTTAAGTACAGTGCCATAGACCTGCATTTTCTCTAATAGCCAACAAGGGGCCACAAAGCCTATGAGAAAATGACCCTGCTTCTCACTTACTTTCTGTCTTCAAAGCCGTGTCCACACAGGAAGCATTTTGCAGCAATGTGGTGACCAAAACAAGAGAATCACATGCAAGTTCAAATAAATACAGTTGAAATAACTGCAGACAGGACCCAATATGAAGTCACTGAAATGACTGCCAGTGAGCAGCGCAGAATACTGACTGACATATGAGCTAGCGGTAAATACATTACAGGGTTACCTAGGCAACTGAAGCCTGGAATGTCCACAAGAGACCAAAAGTCAACTTCAAAGTGATGAGCGATGGGAAATGACTTCCTGTGTGGACTCAGCTTTGGTAAACATTATCCTGTTTGTGATCTCAGTTGTTAGTGTTACGTGATATTGAATTCTGCACGATATTCACTTTATAAACTATGGTCCCATTAACAGTAAAATAGATAATTAAGACACAGTGTGAGCGTGGCTAACTTGTGATTGACAGGTCCCCACCATATGAGTACGCAGTGCTCTTGGTTTCTCATCAAAACCACATAAAGTCTGAAGCTTAAAAATTAGACTCCACAAACAAATGAGTGATATCATATTAGGTATGTTAACCAGCTTTTATTCACAGTCTATGAATGGGTCACTAAAACACTGAAACACAATGGAAGCCTTTTCAAAAGGCTGCTGTTTCTTTTCTATTTGCACCTAAAAGTTGCATCTCAGCATTACATAAAAATAGTAATCATGGATACATCAGCTCAAGGTGACTAGTATATGTGTGTGCTGGGTGTGCTGTGGTAGAGACATAAGGATGTCACTGCATCTTCTGGAAGAACTATTGAGAAAGAACATTGTTTTCTGTTACTGACCAGAGCCAGTTAGCATGTATTTGCACTGCTAGCTAAGCACTTGACGCAAAGCGTCATCTAGTCTCCTGCTTCCTCTTTTTGACAGCCGTCACCAAATTAAACATACCTCATGAAATTAGTCACTTCCCTAAAGTTTAACTCCATCTGTATGTCTGCATGTAACTTGTGCCTACTTCCCAATTTGAACAGTAGCAGTTAAAAACAAGACTTGGTCCACTCCCGTACCGGCATTTTTTTGCTGCATCAAGTCTGTAATTTTTTTAACCGTAGGATGGGAGGAGGCTGTGAGGAGAACTCTAATCTGTACACCTGAAAGCAGTAATTGTGAGACAAAGAGGTGCTAATTTTTGTTTTTCAACACAAGACATAATTATTATTGGGCTGATGAACTGTAATGAAGAAGAACACAGTTGTGTATAATTTTTATTATTGGACTTTACTTTGCATAAGTCACAGTTCAAACTAATCCTCCTTTTATTTTATGCCGGGTCTTGGTGCACTTTTACCTGATAATTTTCTTGTTAACTGCCTCTTATTAACACAAGGTTTATGCAACTTCTGGGTGGTGCTGTTGTGTCTGAGATGACCATATGAAGGCTATCAACTCTCAGTGACATCATACAGAGCCAAAATGAGAAAACAGTCTAAAGCAGTCTGAAGCCTGTGCTTTTGGGTTATAAGAATATGACTCCTTTGCTATGTTTAATATAAACATTAACCACTGC
Organism: Maylandia zebra; assembly: GCF_041146795.1. NCBI lineage: Eukaryota > Metazoa > Chordata > Actinopteri > Cichliformes > Cichlidae > Maylandia > Maylandia zebra. Next base: position 19,366,918 of record NC_135180.1, read on the forward strand.
AGCAACGTGTACATAACAGAAAATCAGGAAAAGCATAATAAATCCCCTTTAGCTATATATGAATCAAATTGTGGCAATCTTATGACTGACAGTCCAAGCTTAGGTCAAAATGAGAACACTTGGGTCAGACACTCATAACACTCATCCTTTTGTGGTTTTCTTGCATAGATGTCCATTATGCACACTATTCATTTCTTTTGTTTCTTTCCTGTCTTTTTTCTTCCTCCTTTTCTCTCTTCTCTTTTTCCATGATGCTTATTTTTATAAGAAGGAATTCTGCTGGTCTCGGCACTGCTAGTGTCACCATGGTATGTATTCCTAGGAGGCCAGCCAAGCCTAAACACACATATGCAATATCCATTCCTTTCCTTTTAATAACCAAACTCCTCACACACAGCTAACACCCAGGGAAACACACACACGTGCACGCACATACACGCACACACCCACCTAGCTAACCACTCAATTTTCTGCCCACCTGTTTAAACATAGCAGTGTGTATATGTATATGTGCGTACGTGTGCAAGTGCTTCCTCATAAAGAGGCCTATTGTCCTCCTGGCTGTAATGTGTGCGCTGTGTCATGAATTGGCTCTGCATCCACAAAGACCACTGCTGATTTTAGCTTAAAACTAAAACATACGACCTAAAATAACACGGCCACTCACAAGAAGCAGCTGACCTTTAATGCTACTACCTCAGCATCGTGGCTTTAAGGGTCAGGATGTAAATCACAATGTTTTGTAAGTGAAAAATGAGAATACTACTTAGAAATGAGTTTACATTTTGAGGTTGTTATTACTACTATTATTATTATTTTAAACGAGAATATTTTATATATTTCTGTAATGCCGGTAAATGAGACCTGCGTTTTAATTTTAAACAAATCCTTTAAAAAGTCACATTATTTGATTCATGCATTCATTCATTATCTTCTTTTTATAGTTTTATTTTTCTAACCCCACCGAGTCAAACGCACAGACCCCTCTTTTATCGCTGTTTGTTGTTACAAAGTGGTAGAATTGTGATATGAACAATACTTTATTTGGATCCTTTGCTTCAGCACTAATGAATGAAAATTCTTCAGCCTGCTGAAGACAGCATTCTGAGAAAACAGACTAAAAAATGAACAGCCACAATAAGTCATTATGACTGTACAAAATCATCATCATGTCATCATGATTCTGTGCAGTTAGTATGGTGAACATGTTAGCAAAAGGTATTTTGTTTGGCCATCTGGCAGACACTTGGAAACACCTAACACCACCTGACAAACTGAATTTAATTTTAAACATTTCTTTTCTAACTATGCGTGATGGAGCAAAAGTCTTCCCTCACCCCTCACCAAAGAGGGTGGTGCTAAATCTTTGACTATTTATAAATGGAACTAAAAATAGTTATTTACAAAAAAGACTTCTGAAGTATAGTATTGACTAAATGTCAAAATGTTGTGGTAAGTGCAGTGTACTTGGCTGTGGTGAGTTGAGGGGGTGGGGGGTGGGGCATGTGAAGAAGGGCATCTGAAGCTGTGGTGGAAAAAATGTCATTGAGCAACCTTTTATTTATTGTACATAAAGCCACATGAATACCACCCTCTGCACAACTCATGCTACAGCAGCACTAAAGAAAACTGGCTGGACAATTGAATTTGCGAATCTGTTTCTTTGGATATGTCTTTTGTCCTTTTTAGGAGGAAGAAACCTCTTAAAAATGACACATAACTGTGTTCTTAAAAAGGAACCTCTTTCTAGTGACCGTCAGTATAGTTGCTGTATCATTCTCAATGAACTGAAGGCTTTTCAGAGAGGTTTTTTTTTAACATCCTGATAATAATGAATTACAATACACAATTCATTTCAGTTCAGTTGTATTTATATATTGTCAAATCATTACAAGAGTTGCCTCAAGGGTCTTACAAATAAAGGCCCTACAGTAGAGAAAAGACTCCTACAATCAAATGAGTTAGAGGGGGGAGACAGTAAAAAAAAAAAAAAGACAGACTGTGTAAGAGAGCCAGAGTGTAATAATAGCTAATGACTAAAAAAAGTGGCATATGAATACACAGAAAGTGTGAAAAGAGGTGAATGAGGAAGAAATGCTCAGTGCACCATGGGAAACCCCAGCTAGGCCTATTGCAGTGTAACAAAGGGAGGGTTCAAAGTAGGATTGCAAGTAGAGGGTTTCTGTCTTAAAGAGACGTTAATATGATAAAAATATGGTCTCCCTCTCTGGTCCCTGTCAGTATTCTTGCTGTAGCATTCTGAATCAACTGAAGGGATTTCAGGGAGTTTTTAGAACAACCTGATAATTAATTACAATAGTCGACCTAGAAGTAATAAAAACACGAACTAGTTTGAGATCACAAACATTACTTTGAAACGGGATGTTTCTAATTTTAGAGATATTCAAAAAAGCAGTTCTACATATTTGTGTAATATGCACACTGAGTGAGATATCGTGGTCAAAAAGGACTCACAGTGTTCCTGGTTGCCAAGATAATGCTACCCTGAGTAAGTATCTTGTTACACCACATTTCTAAGATTTTTTGGGCCAGTCACCTCAGTTTTATCTGAATATAGAAATAGAAATTTAGTAGTCTTCCATGTCTTTATGTCTTTTCATAATTGGTAATTAGTTGGTGTATGTCATCTAGCTTCATGGATAAATAAAGCTGGGCATCATCTGCATAGCAATGAAAATGTATCCCAGACCTTGTAAGTGCGCATGCGCCATTAGCGTGCTGCCTGCTGTAGCCCTAATTTCCTTCGGGATTAATAAAGTATTCTGATTCTGATTAAAGAAAGTATGGATAATGTAAATAGAATTGGTCCCACCAGAGAGCCTTGTGAAACTTTATGATTAATGTTAGTGTGTGAAGAAGACTCCCCTTTTACATGAAGAAATTGGACTCTGTTAAATAGGTATGAATCAAACCACTGCACCACAGTGCTGTTTGTTTGTTATTCTGTGTCTCATGTGATGCTCAATGTTTCTTTTTAATTGCCCCCTTGGGAAACAATAAAGTGGCTTGTTCTAATTTCTGTACTAAAATATCATGGGAAGTTTAACAGTAAATACATAGAGATGAGACTGTCCAAGGCCATAAAAAGATCTTTTTTTAGCCTTCACTTGTGCACTTTCTTTACGGTGATGAATTCTGACTGAAATGCTTCAAATAAACCATTCCTCTGCAGATAATTAATTAGCTATTTTACAGCTACCCTTTTAAGAAATTTTGAGATAAAAGAAAGGTTGAACATTGGTCTATACAGTAATAATAATATTTATAGTTGCTGCGCATAATGGCATGCAAATGGGATGATTTTGAATGATTTTCTCTCTAATGGTGAAATTTTTATTTGTGGCTGGGTTCAATAAAGCCCTGATTCTTTCTCAACCTGGCTACAGAGCTGAAAATAAACAAATAGTAAGAAGTCCTAGCTTTAAGGAGGGTAAATATACCACAAAAAAGTATTTTTCCAGGCTAAATGAAGGTTTTCTAAATTACTGACACCATAACTCATCCTATGAGTTATCTGCTTCAAGGTACACATTTGTGAGTTATATCAGGGAGTCAAACACATTTGACTCAAGGTTTTCTTTTTCAGAGAAGACACAGCAACCAGGCTTGTACACAGTGAGGATGTAAGCCTGTCTGTGAGTAGAGTTTAGGCAGCTTCTCTACACTGTGGTGGAGACCAGCTACCAATGCTTTGCAATGTGGTGGCACATGGCCCTGAAGGTAACAGTGGAGGAATTACATCTTTGAACTTACAGCACTTTTAGAAAGACATCTACTGTATTGAAATGTATTCCTCATTCCCATGCAGCTCATTAATTTAAAATGAATTGTTATTTAGATGTGATCAGACAAAAGAAATTCTACAGCTGTGTTACTGTACATGTTTGCTGTGTTTAGCCTTGTTGTAACAAATAATTCCCCATATTTTGGAATTAATAAAGGAGATCTCATCTTATAAAGCTGTAAAACAATAGGATCATCATAACATTTATAATGTCAATATATGCTAATAGGATTTATAACTGACTGTAACATGATATCCTTGATGGGACCCATTTTCAAACTTTAGCTACAAAAGTTGTTGGGGGTAATCAAATAAAAAAAACTTAGATTTATGCTATTTGAGCTGATTGTGTCTCTGCTCCTCTTTATTTGACAGAGGATACCTAAAATCACAAGCTGAAATACTTCTATATTATATTTACTAGTTGAAAACCCACAAAAATAAAAATGAAACTATATCTATTCTTTTGACTGTCAGACAATTGTGGTTTAATTCAACATGATTGCTATTTGGTACACCAGCTTTAAAGACTGGAATCTATTGTGAACTGTTGTTGGGTTAGAGATAAAAGTGCATCTTTTGCTCTGTTTGGGTTGATACATGACATTTTTAAGTCACTATTAGCCTTACTAGACTTAGCAAATGTGTTTTGTACACTGATTTAGCCTATAATGTATAATTATCATACTAATTCAAATACAAATCACTCACATGTGACATAAACTAGTCTAAAAGCAAAGTAAACCTCTTTTCAGCCAGTGTTTAAAGTGTTAAGCCATTTGGCCTTTCACATAGAAAGCTGTTTTTATCCTCATGTGCAGGTCACACATCTGTCCTTAATAAACTCACCGACTCAGTGATAATTTCTTTTCATACCATAATAAGAAAGAACATAAAAACAGGAAGTGTGAAGTCTAAAAGGAGAAGCACATACTGAGTGTGATCATGAACAGGAAGCGTGCAGAGAATATGTATGGGCTGGCCTGTTGTGAAAGATCTGCTTTAATAACACAAACAGATGTGAAACTGTCTGAAGGGACTTTCTTCTTATGCCCAACACCCCGATGCAACAGATCAGACCAGGCTACAGAGTCTATACAAGGGCTGACCGTTCTCACACAAGAATATAAACCTATCTAACTAAAATAGATTTATTACACTTACTCACATGTGCGTCATATTCTGGGCCCTGAAATCATGCTCAAACTGACAGCTGGTCCTCTGGGGTAGGGGGAAGGCATTCCAGGAGCAGCACACATGACTGACGAAGAAATGTGGAAAAATGGGAAGTGAAAACTCTGTATATTTATACATAAATAAAGAACAACAAACAAGCTCATTGAGACAAAGATTTTGTCTGATACGATACACAGACACACACACTCACACTCGTTTTCATATCTTAGTGAAGACATCTAATTGACATAATGCTGACAATCAGAAATGAATGCATAACCCTAACCCTTGGCCTATACCTAACCACAACCTTATTGTAACCTTGACAATCCTCAAAAATGCCTTCAAACTCATGGGAACAGGCATTTCATCCCCATAGTCCCCACAGGTATAGTGGCATGCACACACACACACACACACACACACACACACACACACACACACACACACACACACACACACACACACACACACACACACACACACATATGTATATTCAAAGATATCCGTCTCAGTGTGGTTGTTTGTTTCCTTGTCTGCAAACTCCTCCTAGACCATCATATGCCAACCAAACTTGGCATATGAGTAAATCTTAGGTCCCTGAAGGTTCTTATCTACATCAGATAATTTGACGTTATCATGTTGCCTAGCGACCGCCTAGCAACCTCCTAGCAACAGACTACAATTACCTGTTTTTAGGATTTATGCACCTATAACACCTAATAAAAACGTCATATAATTTATAGCCACAAAAGTTGAGTTATATATGACACACTATGATGATGTCACATTACTTGGAAACCACCTAGCAATAGGCCAAAATTACCTCTTTCTAGAGTTCATGTAGTTCCAATACATCAGTAATGTGAATATACCTGCATCTAAAGGCGCGCTTGTGTCAAAGTCAGCTGAAATGATTTGTGTAAGCAAGGTTTATTTGTGCACTGTTCATGACTTGATGGACCAGTTCTGTTTAACTTCTGTATAAATCATATCCATGGAGATGGCCACCTTCCAGGTTGTTATTCTGGGTTTTCATTCTTGTGACACAACCCAAAGTAGCCATTTCTGCTTTTCAGATCATTTTGTACAAACTCATCTAGATTCACTTCTTGTTCTATGAAATAGAAAAGTTTCATAGGTTAGGATCACAACAAGTATTTTTGCTGGATGAAAAACCATTTCTTTTACCACTCCTGGCTCGCTACAGCTGCAATGCCTTTTTTTCCACATTTAAAGTTTTTCACATTTTCTGTATGAAGAACAAAACTAAACTAGAAAAAAATGATAGGGATCCATAGATATTTCTGCATTAAATTTCGAATAACACTTCACTAATCAGTCAATTTTCCTTTGAGACCTTGTTGAGTGAGATTTTCAAGACACATTCAAGAATGAATAAATAAATGCTCTTCCTGTAAATTGTAAATTGAATATGTTGGATGCCTTTAGGGCTAAATCAAACCGGCTGGTGAAAGTAAAACTTGAGAGAGGAAGAGGGGAGTGAAAAGAAAAGAGAAGTGGCTGTGAGGGCTGTGAAGGGAGAGTTCAGGGAATTTTTCTGCCTTACCAACTCCTCTCCCCCTTCTTCCCTTACAGTCTCCACCCCCTGTTCCCTCTGTCTGCGTCAAAGGATTGAAGACAGAAGAGTAGAGAGCAGGAGGAGGGGTGGATTGAGGTCTTTAGCAGAGGAATGTAGCAGTGAGAGAGAAGATGGCTATAAAAGGACAACACTTCCTGCACTGCTGTGATGTCACTACTAAGATATTTCCTCCTTCCTTTGCCTCCAAATCTGACATACGGATGCTGCTATTTCACCTTAATTTCTCTGAATTTCTCCAGTTCTCCTTCCTGCTAAATTCCAAACTATGGCGTTTGGATTTGTTAGAATTATTTTCCAAAACTAACATAAGCAGGAATGTTTATTTTACATGCAATGTGAGCAAATTAATTCCTATGCACGAGGCCCGGGAATGTACATTTAGTCTACAATTTCACATCCATGGTTCATAAACTATACTATATTTTGTTTTCTTGGCACACACATCTGGATCTGTCATTTAAACATTAATTTACCAAGTAATTGGTTGTGCTCTTTAAGTACATAAGAGCTTCATTATTTTCTTTGTTATGGATTTGGTGAGCTGGATAAATTTTTTTAAAGCTCATTAGTATTTCAGAAAAGTGACAGTGATGATTGAGGGAAATAAACATGTAATTAGGTCTTTGTAAATAAAGTCTTGTAATCATTGTGGGCTATTTAAATTGGCAGCGTATTGAACTTTAGATTATAATGAGTTTTTAATAATATGTGAAGCTAGTTGTGCTCAGCATTCATCTATGTAAAGAGTCAGGCTGTGATTTTTAAAAAGCACATCATCGACATAGCAGCTCATGCACCTTCCTGAATACGACTAACTACATTTGAAATTACTAGATGCTTTTTTTCAGTGCTTTTTCAAGTCTTTGGTGTTCCAGATGACTTCTACCTAGTATTGCACTATTTTAATCTATTTAATCTTTTCAGGTCTCCCCCTTCAAATTGCACGTGAAAGTGAATCATAGCGATGATTCAACAAAGGTTGACTCCTCACGCTTCTGTGCAAGGATCAGCACCACTGTGAGCACAGGATGTTTAACAGTAGAGGGCAGTAATATAGCATTAAAGTGGACTGAAATATTGTTCAACAATACAAGTAGGATAACAAAATGTGTGACCTTGTCTATATAGATTTTGATAAACCAGCTATTTTACTGTATGTTTCTGGTGAACTTCAGTTGCTTCAATATTATTGCTTCAACGATTAAATGCTGGAAACTATAAGGGGGAGTGCCTTTAAAAACATCAAATAAGTGTTTTTAAAGTGTTTTAATGCACGTTAACCCCTTCGGGCTTTATCTTTTCCAAGAAGGAAAAAACAAGGCAGTGTTTAGTGACCTCGTTGGTAAAGTAGAAGTTACATAACGTACTCCGTCACGCTCTGAATGGTTGACGAAGGCTTGAGGTTGAAATATTACTCAACTACAATGCTTAATCTGCATGTTGTGACAGACAGATAGGGAGGGAAGAGGCCGTTTTTTTCAAAGCTATTAGTAAATTACAATCATACTCTACTTGAGTTTACTTACTGAAACATGCAGAGACTCATACTAGCATACTAGCAATTACTATATATGTGCCACAGTGAGCTTTATATATTTACTAGGTATGTGTGGGTTTTTTTTTTTTTTTTTTTTTTTTTTTTTTAAAGGGATGCCAAATGCTGTCATTTTTCTGTAAAGCAAATTTACCTTGCCTTTGAGTATAAATAAAGTTACCTTGAACCTTGAACATTTTGATGGTAGAAATTTTACTTCATTTTATTTCCAGACAGTTTGGTCAAAAGGGATTTGATTGCCAAAGGTTGCAAAGTTCCTACCAAACTGGTTGAAGTTGAAAACAGGCTACTGAAAGAGCCTCTTTAATACATGTAATAAAAGCAAATTCAAGTTCTTTTAGTTTTACAACTTTAGTCCCTGAAGTTTCACCTTGAACTGAAGTTAACTATTAAAATGATTTATAAAGCTCATACTGAGTGATACCTTTGGAACCAAGTTTTTGTATCATTGACTTTACTATCAGTCTGCTTGTGTTTATGATGAGAATGAAAGGCTGTTTTGACCTTTTGAAACTATTGCTCAAGTGTCTTGGGATACGATTATCTCAGTTATGGTTTTACCTTTAGACTGTATTGCATACAATTGCTTTGATAGACCTTGCTTCAGTGTGTATGTGTGTGTGTGTCTGTGTGTTCCTCTATGCATGCGTACGTGCCTTACGTGTATAGTGCTCAGAATCAGGTGACTTGGGTAAGGTCAGTTTTGACAGTAACAGCCATGGTTGATCAATAACTATTTCACAGAAAGCAGTGGTTATGTTAGCCGTGTGTGTGTTGCAGTTCAAATGACTGTAACAGGCTTAAAGACATCGTGAAACGAAGAGTCAAACAAACACAGAAGAAATAATTGAACGAATTAATTACTATGACTTAAAATGCTTCCAGGAAAAGTACACTTCGCTGCACATGTGAGCTATTAGAAATTACTTAACCACAATGGCCAGCTTCTCTGTATTTTCATATATTTTCACAGAAAATTATGTTAATAATAAATTAAACAGTTTTTTCGTCTTCATTATTTGGTCTCATAAGAACACGTTAATGGACTTTAACCAGTCTGGCCTTATAGAACAGGCTGTGAAATTGTGAGCACACAAACACCCACTCATTCCTGCTTTTTTGGCTTACTGTTTACACTTTGTGGTCATTGTCCATCACCATAGCAACACATCCTGCTATTGATCAGAAGGGGAACAAAGTTGGAAGGCACAAGGCTATGAGGTTCACTTGGAGTCTGAAATCCAGCCCTTAAAGAATCTAAAGAATTGACAAAAAAATGGAGCTTCAGTCATAAATTAGATTTTATTGTTTGAACATAAAGGGTGTGGGTTAGGATCATAGCAGAGCTATCTTAGGGATAGGTGTGCCATACGTTTTTCACTCATGATTTCCTAAGGTTGCGGTGTTTTGTTCAGATTAGTGAAGTTTGCAAATGTGGATGAAGTTTACTCACTTTTATTCAGGAAATGTCAACACAAGCAACGCATCTGTCACTCTGTTAATATTGGGAGTATCATGTGTATCGACACTATATAACCACATGACACCGTGATGTGGTTACATGTAACTCTGGTTACTAAATGATCTTGGTTATTTGTAGTATGTAGGAGACGGACAGCAAACAAGTTGCCTAAACTCTTTTTATTATAGCTTTTCAAGTCATTCGAGTGTCACTATCATATAATCCTGTGGCTGGGATAAACATGTATGGTCACCACAAACAAACCTCACCAGAATTTTTGTGGAAGCAGATGGAGAGCAATGACAGTGTTACCAGTAATACGAGTTAGTAGGAAGAAGTGTCTCCAAAACTGATTTCTTAAGCTCTTAACTTGGAGGGGGAATTGAACCGTCCCACATTTCTTGGAAATCCTGATTCAAAAGATCTCAAATCAAATGGGAAAAATTCCCACATCGTATTTATCTCAACAAGCTGCAAAACTGTAATCAGATACATCAATGATTTGTTGTTTTTATTGTCCTAATCTCGTTAATGTGTCGGACAATTTCACACTTATCTCCCACAAGTGCTTCTTCTGTGTGTGTTCTCAGATATTCTGGGTGTTACTGTAAGGAGGACTTTTATTATTCCAGATCCCAATCTTGCTAGACAGTGTACACTTCTTTGACAGTATGAGGGCGGGGGCAGTTTGCGCAACAGTCTCAAGGGGAATGTAACATGGAAATTGCAACAGAGTGTTTTAACAAACGCCTCCTTAACTTGTAAATGCGCCTTACAGAAAGTGACGACAGAAAAAAGATCTTTTTTTTTCTTCCATGAGATTTCCCACTGCTCAGTTTTCGATAAATGCTTTTTTGATATGTAAAAAGCAATTCTCCATTTGCTTTGAACAGTTACACTAAAAGCAATACCCTAATATCCAAAATTCAATTTAATGCACTGCTGCAAAGAGCTGCCAAAACATTGCAGGTTTTACCTGGAAATAAAAAGCTGCGTGATAGTGCGTATAAACACGGTAATCTAAATACCTGACTGTATACACAACAAAGATGTATGGCACAAAACAGAATCGGGAGAGAAAAAGTGGAGGACAAAAGGTCAAGGTTCCATATTCAGGAGACTAGTTATTATTTAGCTGTAATGCAGCAGAATGTATATTTAAGTATAACATGTATAGGCTTTAGCGCATTCAAAATCTCGATCTCATTTCAAATAATGTAGAAAAAAATCCTCAAAAAGTATTTGTGATTCGGGCTCAGAGGTTCAGCAGATTACTGGAAAGGTGAATTTCCCTCCATTTCTTAAAATCTGGTGCTACTGAAAACACAGGATTTCCTACCAACACACGTAGAAGTCAAAGTAGTGGTGTTTTAACCTCTGGGTGGTCTTGGGTCGATTTGTGCCATTTTTCATTGTTCGTATACACGCCATTCGCACTGTGTTGAATGGAATATAGCGAAAGTCTGCAAAAAAAAGTTTGGTCACATTTACTATTAAAATTCCAGTATGACTTCCGGAAATTAGCTTCAGTGGCTAAGCTACAGACAAACTTACACTATTGGTCTTAGTGGTCGATTTGTGCCCCATTGAAACCCATTATAAACGCTATTTTTCACTGCAGATTAATTACGGTTAAAGGGATCGTGATCGTTCCACCTTCAGTCTTTGTGGGGAGCTTGCCAGCAGCTGGCCGCCTGGGGGGCTTTTTATGCTCCTGCGAAAAAAAAATAAAAGTGGATCGAAATACATGTTGGTGCTAACCCTAACCCTAACCCTTAAAACAACGAAACTATAATTAAAACTTTGCATGAATATTTCAGGGAGAAGTAGTTTTAACAGACTGGCTAATTTAAAGTGGAAAAAAATATTAATATATAATCTTTTTATAGCACTTTTTATGGCGTGGTTGATTTGTGGCTCTAAGACCAATAGTGTATGCATTTTTCTAGGACCCCCCCAGAGGTTAATAATGGTTGCTTCCATTTAAGGGGAAGCCCAGCTCCAATGTGTCTAACTGAAACACTTAACAGAACTGGGCCTTCATCGGTACACATCTTCTTTCCTTGCTGTAACTACAGGAAGTTCCTGAACTCCGCATGTGAATGCATAAGCTGTAAATAACACGAGTCCAAAACATCAGCGTACAATCATTTCTTTATTGAGAATTTTTTTTTAAAATGTATTTTTCTTATTTTCAGGCAATCAAAAATATAAGATTATCTTTTCTACTTTGCTTTTTCTCACATTTGCATTTCACAAACAGTGAAGTTTTTTTTCCATAAATAAAGTACAAAATACAATTTTCTCTAAATGCAAATAAATATCATAATAAATATATCAGTTTAAGTTAAACAACACAAGGTAACCAATACCCAAAAGGAATACTGCGGTGTTCCCTGAACCAGGCTGTCAAACACAAGGGGGGAAATAAAAGATAGTGTGCAATTTACAAAGTAGCAAATATTACAGAATGTTTTACAGAATCAAATGTTATTAAGTGTATATATTCAGATTTGAATTCACTGACATACCTTATTTGTATTAGAGCACTTTGATCTTTGTGCATTCTGCAAGTTGTATTTGCTTCCACGTCTACAAAACGACAGACACACACATACACTCTCACATGCATATTCTGTACAAGGCCCACACGCGCACACACGTCCACACACAGACAGAGTGAAGAACGAAGCTTTGGTTGAATGCTACTGAGAGATTTGACAGGTTCTCCCTTTAGAATTAGCTGTAAAGTGCATATCACAGACACATGTCAGGTCTCACTGGTAAAGGCTACTGAATCAAACATACTGTTTGTGGCACAGAGCATAAATAGCCTATTAGGTAGGGAAAATATTCAAGGCACAGGAATCACTGATTATCACCAAAGCTATTTTGATCACTACCAACATTCACCGGTAATGTCAAGACCTGCAGATGAGTTAATTTTGACGGAAGACCGCATATATAGGTCTTATAAGCTACATGTTATGTATAAAAATAGATTGATAACATTTGGGTACTTAAATCATCTCAGTATGTGTAGTTAGTCTAAGATGAGCTCAACTTTACACACATAAATTAAGAACTTTAAGTGTTATTGTCGACTTGTTCTGAACAGTTCTGGTGCTGATGAAAGTCCAGATAGACAGAAAAGTTAAAAAGAAAGTCATTTATCTTTTGTTATTTCCCTTTGGATCCATTTAGTCAGACAGGGATAGGCGTTCAAACACAGTGAGCCTCTTGGTGGCTGAGCCATCAAAGGTCGGAGACTCGGTTCCACTGGAACTGCTGCTGCTGTAGGACTCCTCCAGGGAGTCCTCAGAGGAGAAACGCTGCAGTGAAGGCTTTACGAATGTTCCAGCAGCTGGAAACAGCATACTGCTGTCCTGGTGCTGCCCGTCCTTCACGTTGGTGAAGACACTGCTGTTGTTGCTACTGAAATTATTTCCATGACCACACACGCAACGTGAGACCTGTGGCTCCAAGATGAGAGGAATGTTATGGATGTCTCCAGCGCTCATACGGGTTTGCTGGCTGCCAAACGGGAATGCTGCTGCCTCACGCTGCACAGAGTCAAACACTGGGGAGAGAAGGTCAGCAGGAGGTGGAGAAACAGAGGGAGCACGGCTGAAACCCTGGTTAGGATCACCGAAGACCGAGGCGAATGATGGAGGGGAGGAGCTGCGAGAAGAGCCCAGAAACCCAGCGAAGCTGACACTCTGGCGGAGCTGGTGCCGTGGATTGTGAACACTGGGTGTTGTGGTAGTTTGCTGCCGCTGGAATTTGGCAGACAGTAACGGACCATCGCTGATTTTCTCCTCATGGATGAAGTGGCAGCGTGAACCATAGGGGCAGTAGCCAAAGTTATAGAAGGTTCTGCAGGGCTCTGTCTTGTATTTGGGGTGGCGGTACAGTCCTCTTAGTTCTGCCTCACCATGGGCAAACTGGCATTTGCTGCCATACTTGCAGCTGCCAGTCTCCTGGAAGCCACGGCACAGCTCAGTTTTGTAACGGTTAGAGGACACCATTGGTGGGGTCTGGGCAGAAACAGTAGATGAGGGAGGGAAGCCTGGTGGGGGAGGCACAGTAGTAGCAGTAGGGCCTGAGGGAAACAGCTCTGAGTTCTTCAGCTGTCCAAACGAAGAGAGAAGGCTGCTGCTGGATTCAGTTAGACTCATGGAGCGATCGGGACGGAAAGGTAGCTGTTTCTTTGTGGAGACAGGGGCCGGGCCCCAGATGGTTGGCCAGAGAGAGCTGCCAGTGTCGTCATTATTAACATGCTCAGTGCTCATGTTGAGGCTCAGAGAGCCAGGAGGGGAAGGGGTGAAAAAGGGGGCAGACCGATGGCTCTGCCCTGAGACTTCGTTCAAGGCCAGGTTGATCAAGTTCTGTAACAGACAGAGGAGACTGTTAGAATCCAAAACAATATATGTCTAATATTAATGAAATGCTGAACATTTTCAAAGTCTTTCTATAAAGCTTTATTTAGGATATTGGGTTACATAAATGCCAAACAAATAATAACAACAACAATAACAATAATGTAGCCAAATTAAATTGAGATTAACTGAAATAATATAAATGAATAAAATCATAGTTTGTGATTTTCCATTAGTTTACTGATACAGGAAGATTAAACTAGGGCACACAACCAACTGAGCAGCTGACCGTCTTAGTCACCTCATTATGTCTTAAATCACAAAGTGAGGAGGCACTCTGTCATTTCAAAAGGTGTTCGCATCAAAACACCTTTTCAAAGTGTTACAGTCAGAGCGCCTAAGCCACGCCACCCACCAACTAGAAAAAGGGTTTTTCAAAACAAAAACAAAACACTGAAGTAGTTTGACTCACCTTTGTTAAGATATCGTCGAGCATTTCGGACATCCTTTTGGCAACAAGTTAAGGACTCGGGTCTGAACTCCAGTTGACTGTTGGATATATGTCCAGTTTTAAAAGTTAATGGTCGAGCCTCTCCTTTTAAGTCTATTTAAAAGCCCCTCCTATACTGGGAGGAGTTTCCATTCCCCCTTCCGGGATGACGCTGCTGCTGCCTCAAGTTTCATATGAGCTAAGAGATGGGCGGGACTTAAACGGTAGAAGAGAGAGAGAGAGGAAGAGAAGAAAGAAAACAGTGTATTTTTAACTAGTTGCGTGAAATGTGTCAGTTTCGTAGGCAAGGGGGCCTATTTACATAGCTCTCATACCCACTCCAAACCTAGAACGGCGCACACTTGTTTTGCTGTTTTTGCTCTTATTCTGTACCAATTAGTGTGAATGATTTTTAACCGCACAAACTCTGTGATACTTTTTAAAACCCAAAGCGCTCAATGTAAAGTGGCAAGGAAGGCTGTTTATTTAAGATGAATACACTGACTCCTTTCATCTCAAAGTACAGGCACATCTGTTCTATAGTCTGTAGTAGTTAATAGATAGCAATAAACATATGCAGCCATATACTCATATATGACTAATGCCCAGCTTTCTGGAAGTGCCATCAATCATCTCTGATCAAATCCTGTGTCGCCTCTACACTATATCTTTTGCTCACATTACGTTACATATACATCACTGTGCTTTCTTGTTTACCAGAATACATGCAGACATTTCCCCATCTGTGGTCTGGTTTCTGCTGTGCACCAGAGCTCCAGCAGAGTCTAACCATTACCAGAACACAGACAATAGAAGCATTGATTACAGATGAAAGAAACCAATAGTGGTCTCTTATTGGTAGTAGAATGTGGTGAATAACTACTTCACGTCATGTGTAGCCACACGTTTTTAAAGCTGTTTTAATGCAAGGTTTGCACACATACCCCACTTTGGATGGCCCACAGTGGAAATGAAGCTGACACATAAACTTCACAAACAAAACAATAGTAATTACCAGAAGCATATTGTTATTAGTGTTTAACCATTTTTTCTTTCCACAGTGAGCATTGCGTTAGCTATGTTTTTCTGTCTTTCTCACAGGCATTAAAAACATGTTACATTAACACTTAACTTGTTTATAATATTCTGGGGTGATTTTTTTTTTTGTATAGTACGACTGTAGAAACACTCTGTGATTCACACATTGCATGGATCGGTTTCACACAGTGTCAAGTGTGAACAATAAATGTTCATATAGTCTGTACCCTGACACATGAAGCAGAAGATTTCAAGCCCTTTTTCATTTGCATTTTGCTGATTAAGACTGTGATAAAATATAAATATCACATGTCTCTTGGTCTAGTTGAGTCAATTCAACCACAGCCATGGTGAAGACCGTTAACAGACGATGACCACTAACACTGTCTACAAGGAGAGTAATCTACAGAGGGTTATTGGTGAAATGGCTGCCTGTTCACGGAGCGTAGTATCAAAAGCTGTTGATGGAAATTTGACTTGAAGGGAAGAGTATGATAGGAAAAGGTGCACAAGCAACAGGGATGATTGCATACAGAAGATTATCAAGAAAAGTCAACTCAAGAACTTTGGAGAGCTTCACAGGAAGTGGAGCCACCACAAGAGCTGTCACGTTCCTGATATCTTAGAAATCCCCCATAGTGGGCTATCATAAGGCAGAAGATGAGACTCCCTCACCCTCCAAATCCACCTCAAAATAAAAAAAAATTAACAAGAGCTGGAGGCCACTGTCAAAGCAACCTGGGCTTTAGTTACAGCTCAGCACTGCTACAAGCTTCAACACATTGGTAATTTTTAATAAAGGCGCCCCAGTTAAGCACTGAGTGCATAAGTGAACACACTATCACGTGCATCTCTAATGCTCGTTTTTGTTTTTTTTTTAGACGCACTTGTACATCATTTCACACATGTCAGTAAATCTAATAGCTTCTTATTTTTCTGCGAAACTGCTACGCTGTTATCAGCCAAATGAAACACCAGATTTTTTTTGTCGCTACTGCTGCGTCATCAAGTCACATGAGTCATATTTAGTCTAGTAAATGATGGCAAATATATTCTGATCACAGTTGTGAAACAGTAGAAAAGTCACAGTAAACAGAAGGTGGGTGCCGTGAGAAGAGCCACAAGGATTTTTAAAAAAAACCCAACAACTTTGCATTGTAAATCAAAAGTATTCAAACACTTTGGTAAAATTAACAGACTAAGCAAATCCTTCACTCCAAATCAAACGTAGCTCCCAACTGAAATTAAAGAGTTTTGCTTAAACAGGGGAATTATTAATGCATAAAGGGTAAGACTGGATTAACCTTGCAAAAGATATCTTCACATACAACATAAGTCTAGTAAATTAAACCAAAGCAGAAAATGAAAATACAGAAGTACATTGCTAGTAAATTAAGAGCGTGATTAAAGTTCCCACTTCTGTTTCAAGAAACACTGAGCCATAGCCAACCATAGAGTTTCGTTACAAGTTACCGCCAGAACACTTGGATGCTCTTCTTGCTCTCACTGTACTTTCTTAAGTGTACTCCCTCACAACAGCTCTCTGTATGTGTTTTTGAGCCTAAGTTTTCTCACTGTTAAATGCATAATGTTTGAGTTTTTTAAGTTACTGAGATGAGTTGCTTTTATTTTGGTTTTAAATCATTCTTGGGTACCATGTTGTATAAATGTGCAAGAGGGTTTGGTGAGAATCGCAATCTATATCATGTACACAACTCACAGGCCTCACCTGCACGCCGACACTAACAGTGCAACTCAAGCCAAACGAGCCTCTCATGTTCAGCTATTAATAACTGCAGCTACATATAAATAACCCCGCTGCATTTGATACAAAAAAGTCTGTCAAGAGGGCATGCAACAATTGTTCCCATCTTTGCTGAAAAATTTAGTTCGTCAGCAGGCAAGTAAGCGGGCACAGACATGAGGGATGCAAAATACCAGCACTGACATCTTGTATATGTATATCTTTCCTTTGTTTGTATGTCTAAGTGTGGGTTACCTTACTCTACTGGTTTCTAATGAAAGTCTTCCCGGTTGCATAGATTTTCTCTTTAACAGGGAGTGTCACGTAGAGTTATATTCAGAAAAAATGCTGATGGTGCTTTCCAGGTTCTTGTTGTGTTTTTTCTTTCCTTGGTGACTAAGAGAGTCTGTGCCCAATGCCAAGTTTTCCACTAGGATGATTTTAGTGACACACCAGCAGACTTGAGGTCTTGTAACATGTTAGAACATGATCGCACATTTAATTCAAAGGAAATTGTCCCTATGAGGCAGGAAACTGTGGGAAAATTGTAATATGAGAAATGAAGACAATACTTTGTAAGATTGGGACTAATCCACAGAAAAATAAGTTAAGTACCAATGAGATTTTGAGTGCTCATGAGGTTTATTTAAACATCGAGTAATGCCAGTAGGTCATTTTCCACAGGTAAAAAGCCCAGACTTGAAAGCAAACATTCAATATATGTGGGGAGAAAATCCACCATGCAATGCAAATATGCATATTTGTATTATTCCCGTATCCCCTAATATAAATTTATTATGAAATGGAAAATCTTTACAATATGATTTTTTATCTTTTTATTTGTTGCCTTATGAAAGGAATGTGCTGCAGTATGAATTTTATGCAGTTCTGTACCCACATCAGCTCTTAATTCTTTAGCTTTGCCGGTCACTTAGATGTACAGATGGGTCATTAACTAAAACAGGCCTGTGTTTACCCTTTTAACCATCCCCTATACGATTGGCTTTTACATTAACCCGCCTTTGCAAAATAGATCACTCTTTAAAGATATATAGAAAGTCTCCTGGGGGAATTTTAGATAATGTTATCCCTGCAGCTTAGTGGGTGATAATTTATAGCCTAATTACAGAGCTGGTGAGAAAATTTTCAATCTTGAAAATATCTCTAGCTGGCAAAAATATACTAGAATAGTAAATACACAAAAAAAAGAAAAAAAAAAGAATAGTAAATACACCCAAACATGCTGTATTTTATTCCTCAAGGTTCATTATTCAAGAAACAACATAGAGGAGGGAAACTGGAGGGAACTTTTTAGGTGTTTGACTCACCACGGATGGCTGTGAACTGCCAAGTCATCATCATGTGGTTCAAGATGACTGGCAGGTGAGGTCAACATATATGGGAACACCCAACCTGCTATGGTTTCCATACTGCCTCTGTGTACTTATTTGCATAGAAGCTTCTCCGGCTTTATCTCTTTAGCCTTTCATTTCCTCTGTCCCTCTGTCTTAGGTCAAGTTGTAAGTAAAGCCACCGATAAATACGCTCTGGCCAGCTTGTCTCTCTAATAAGAGATACTTTGCAAATATTTAATCATGCCCTCCATAACATTGCTATGGTGACATGCCAAACATTGCACGCCTAAATGGGCACAGGTTCAGCAGTTACTTAGCGACAGCTGTGGAGCAGGTTTGCAAAGCTAATATGGCTGACACAGAAATATGATGAAGCCAAGCTGCTCCTGATTCTAAATTTAATAGCTGATTCATCACGGTGAAAGGCCACGGAGGGAATTGCGAACGAAGAGGAGAAATAGGAGCATTAGAAGGGAGGGAGGAAGGGATTTTAGCTGCTGACATTATGATGAGGGAAAGTACCTGTCTCCCCAAATGAATCCCAGACGCACTGTTTTTCCATCTTTATCTATGTAACAATTATGGATTCTTCTGTGTGGGGTGCACCGGAAGTGCACTGACCACACAGTACCACAGTGTACTGAGAATATGCAAAGACGTGTTAAAATGAGGATCATTTGACTTAACAAAAGTGGTCTTTATAAGAACTGAAAGAACAAAAGGTCCTGACTAATGTCAGACTATAGATGCTGATTTAGAGCTGAGGAGGTAAACAGCGTGGTGCATGAAAATCATTTAAAATCTCCAGAACACTGTAAACAATGAACAACAACTTTTAACATAAGAGTTTCCCAATCACTTAGTCACACTGCGAAAACCTGTTTAGTCTCGCCTGCTTTCGATTCTAGTCCTAGCAGGTTTTATTTTTTGCTTTCATTGTGCAAACGCAGGTGTATTGACTTCTATTATTGTTTTTTTAAATTGACATTCATTTTTAATAACTTAATTGTGTACTGTAGTGTATATTTATTGTTGACTTTTATGTATAATGTGTATTTTGTATTTTGCATAGCTTGTACTGAGGTTGTTTTCAATATGCTAAATATGCTACATTAAAAAAGTATATATACACATCTCTCTCTCTCTCAAATTTAATGAAACTGTTCATGTTTTTCATGGGATTATCTTCATATTTATTTAATTAACCATTTATAATTATTTATTTGCCAAAGGTCAGAATAAAACAAGTGCTAAATGCACTAAAGAACCAGATTTTTACCAAAGTGATACCCTATATCAAGAGAGATTGCAAAAAAAAAAAATTAAGAACAATAAATATTAAATGGATAAAAAACCCAGGCAATTCTATGGAGCTCTTATGGATGACAAAATTTTCCAGAGATTCCCTCATAATCTTTACTCTGGGTTTGGGCTTAGTGTCACTTAGCAGTGCCACAGAGATAACGTGTAATGGATACAAAATTTTCAGTTTAGGGAGTCTCAGTGAATGAGAATATAGCTGAAGGCCACATGCAGAAATGTTCCCATAAAGCAAAAGTGTGAGGTCGTTACCTGGAATTATGTGTGAAGGCATGCAGTTTGACACGGCAGACCAGTAATGTAGTAAATGTTGACTGTAGCGTGTGACGTCATCACTCATGAGTCATCTGCCAATATGTTTTACATCTTTCAAAATGTAAGTGCTACTTTTTGTTAGAGTTTGAGATTTATGGATTCAAACAACTGTGGTGTTTGTGCTTGTTTTGGTGCTGCTTTACGGTTCTTGTACCCTTAGTGAGGCGAGGTTTCTTTGTGTGTGATTTTGTTTTGTTTTTTTCTTGTTTGTTTGTATTTTTTTAAAAGACAGTCTTGTCTGGCAGCTTTACAATCAGAATCATGATCTGAATTGACTGATGTGCCAAACATAATTGGTTTTGCCAGATAATTCTATAGGGTCCTTTTGTTAGTGTTTTTCTTTTTTAGTCTTATTTATTTATTTATTCATTCATTATGCTTCACAGGTGACTGTTAATAATACATTTCTACAAACAACAAAGTGTTAAATTCCACAGTGATGTCGTACTGTACCAGTGTATGACTTAAACTGTGAATATAACAAAGCAAGTAACAAGTAAAGCCTAAACCATGAAATCTTCTGAAACTCAATTGTTTGTAAAAAAAAAGAAAAGAAAAAAAAAGCATGTATGACTTTTAATTTAATGTATTTAGTTTGAGTTTTGCAATTCATTAAAAAAAAATCTATTGTGTTATTTTATTAGTTTTTTTTTGAGAGAAAAATAAAGTCTTACTGATTAAGTAAGGGTCTCAGAAACTTGTGAATCTAATATGAAACACTTGTAAATTTAGGAACCATACTTCACATTAAACAAACACAGTACATTAAATTTAGGTAAGTTAGGTACTACTCTGAGGATGACTAAAGCCATCTGTTCAAAATCCCCACATTTTGTAACAACTGCAGGCGTATGTGTCTGTTCGGTTCATATGCTGCCGTATGCTACAAGTAATTACCAGTAATCTGGGGGTCAAAATAGATGATGACTCATCACAATGATTTGCGTATGTGTCATCCGTGTGAGACAACAAACAGACTGTCATTTGTTAGACTTTCTGCCGTGTTTTTCTTTCTCAATTATTGAAACTATTTTCAATCATGTTCCAGTGCTTTTAGCTTCAGTTTCTTTTTTACTACGTCTGAGCTGGAGACTGGTGTGAATAATCTTTTTCTACAAAAGATTTCAAAAGTCGGTGTCAAAACTAATTTACACTAAATCAATTTATGCAGCTATATGAAGATTTATCATCTGCATCCGGCAACAATATCAACATGACTCATTGGAATTCTCTTTATGATAATCTGGAACTGAGAACATTTCGATACACAGACCATAATGTTCTAGACTTAGAAAAGGATATAGACCCGGAAAATAATTTCTTCTACAACATCAGCTGTAACTGCTGCTACTTCACTGATGAACAGTTTAAGCACACCATCAACACGGAAAATAAATTATCAATAATCCATTTTAATAGCAGAAGTCTGTATGCCAACTTCAACAATATAAAGGAATATCTAAATGAGTTGACAAATCCATTTGGAATTATTGCCATTTCTGAAACATGGATCAATGCGGAGAAAGGAATGGACTTTGGACTGGAGGGATATGAAGTGAATTTTGTAAATAGAAGGAACAAGAGGGGAGGGGGAGTAGCTGTGTATGTGGATAAAAACCTAAACTACAAGGTGGTAGAAAGTATGACAACTGTAATTGATAATTTACTAGAATGTATAACAATTGAAATTTATAAGGAAAAAGAAAAAAATGTAATAATTAGCTGTATATATAGAACACCTGGCTCTAGTATTCAAGTATTTAATGACTTCATAGAGGAAATATTCTCTAAAACAAATCAAAAAGTTATGTTTATCTGTGGTGATTTTAATATTGACCTGTTGAATCCAAAAAAGCATAAAATGACCGACGAATTCCTAAACACTATGTACAGTTTGAGTTTACATCCTAAAATAACCAGGCCTAGCAGAATTACACCACATTGTGCCACCTTACTTGACAATGTTTTCACTAACAATATGGAAAACAACATTGTGAGCGGAATATTAATTAATGACATCAGTGATCACCTACCAGTTTTTGCAGTTTATGACACTAATTATAAGAAAAATCAGCATGAAGAACAACTGAGATACAGACGTGTAAGGACAGAAGAAACTATGACTGCATTTAAGAACGATCTATTAAATCAGGACTGGGACAAGGTGTACAAAGAAGCTGATATTGATATTGCATATGGCATATTTTTAAGAATATTCATGGAGTTGTACGATAAAAACTGTCCAACAATAAAATACAACAGAAAGCACAAATATTCAGATAGACCATGGCTCACTAAGGGTTTACAAAATGCATGTAAAAAGAAAAATACACTCTATAGGGAATACCTAAAACAAAGAACAAAAGAAGCTGAAAATAAATATAAAAAATACAAAAATAAGTTGACCAATATTATACGTGTATGTAGAAAGGAGTATTATAGTAAAATATTGAACAACAATAAACATAATATGAAAGGAATATGGGATGTTTTAAACGGTATCATTAAAAATAATTCTGGACAACAAAGTTATCCACAATACTTTATCGATAATGGCAATATTATGGAAAACACTGCTGATAAGGTCAACAGCTTTAATCATTATTTTGTAAATATTGGACCAAAACTGGCAGA